>NC_047106.1:69380878-69680878 GCF_902500255.1 Thalassophryne amazonica | reverse complement strand
TAGAAATCCACTGGACAGGCTGTGGAGCAGCACAGATAACACACGACAACAGTGCTAAAAAATAAATAAAAATCCACTGGACAGGCTGTGGAGCAGCACAGGTAACACACGACAACAGTGTAAAAAATAAAATAAAAATCCACTGGACAGGCTGTGGAACAGCACAGGTAACACACGACAACAGTGGTAAAAAATAAAATAAAAATCCACTAGACAGGCTGTGGAGCCGCACAGGTAACACACGACAACAGTGCTAAAAAAAAATAAAATAAAAATAAAAATCCACTGGACAGGCTGTGGAGCAGCACAGGTAAAAATCCACTGAACAGGCTGTGGAGCAGCACAGGTAACACACGACAACAGTGCTAAAATAAAATAAAAATCCACTGGACAGGCTGTGGAGCAGCACAGGTAACGCACAACAACGTGCTAAAATAAAATAAAAATCCACTGGACAGGCTGTGGAGCAGCACAGGTAACGCACGACAACAGTGCTAAAAAATAATAAAAATCCACTGGACAGGCTGTGGAGCAGCACAGGTAACGCACGACAACAGGCTAAAATAAAATAAAAATCCACTGGACAGGCTGTGGAGCAGCACAGGTACGCACGACAACAGTGCTAAAAATAAAATAAAAATCCACTGGACAGGCTGTGGAGCAGCACAGGTAACGCACGACAACAGTGCTAAAATAAAATAAAAATCCACTGAACAGCTGTGGAGCAGCACAGGTAACGCACGACAACAGTGCTAAAAAATAAAATAAAATCCACTGAACAGCTGTGGAGCAGCACAGGTAACACACGACAAACAGTGCCAAAAACAAAACAAAAATCCACTGAACAGGCTGTGGAGCAGCACAGGTAACGCACGACAACAGTGTTAAAAATAAAATAAAAATCCACTGAACAGGCTGTGGAGCAGCACAGGTAACGCACGACAACAGTGCTAAAAAATAAATAAAAATCCACTGGACAGGCTGTGGAGCAGCACAGGTAACACACGACAACAGTGCTAAAATAAAATAAAATCCACTAGGCAGGCTGTGGAGCAGCACAGGTAACGCACGACAACACCGCTAAAATAAAATAAAAATCCACTTGGCAGGCTGTGGAGCAGCACGACAACAGTGCTAAAAAATAAAATAAAAATAAAACGAAAGCGTTAGCAAGCTAGTTAGCTTGCCACGCTGATGAAGGTTAGCTGATAAAAGTGCTCCGTCGCGATGCTTCGACCGTTAGAGGTCTTCTTTAGGCGTTGGAGCACGGTGAAAAAGTAAAAAAAAGTAGTCTTGAAAAGACTGTTAATTCAAGAACTCAAACAGCTCAGTTCAAACAGCTAACAGATACAGCAGAACACCGCTGTGCTCCGGAACAGGAAGTCAAGTCAAGTCAGAACCCGGTATTTGTCTTTACCGGATGATCAAAAACCAAATGGAACTCATGGGAAAATTCATCAAAAGATTCTAGCAGTGATGATTTATTGCTCCACAACGCAGTGACCCACGCCAGGGCGTCCCCTCGCAGCAGATTTGTAACATATGACACACGGCTGCTCTCAGAAGAGAAAGACACCGGTCGCTGAGCAAAAACCAAAAAACACTGTATCAAAAACGGAGCACAAGTCTCCACATCTCCCGGAATAAGGTTCCGGATGACATATAACCGGTTCAGGAACCGATTCTCTGGACGGCGACTTATCTGTACCGGGCTCGATGGAACCGGAGCTGCAACCGCAGGAAGCGGAACTGCCTGCGCTACTAGCTCCGTAACACGGGCATCTGTCTGCTGAATTTGGATCGAAAGGTGCTGTACTTGCTCCCAAATCATCTCCAGGTGTTTCTGGACTTTTTCCTGAAAAGGAACTGCCTCTGCCGCTGGGTTCCATACTGGAATGGCCAGAGAATTCTGTTATGGCGTGGACGCGGATTGAGGAGCGATCCAGCGTCTGACTGAACCCAGCGTCAAATAACCAGAAGCAGTTCCAAAACAAACAAGTTTTATTTTTTTTCCCCTAGTGCTGATAAACTTTATTGTTTTTGTGCAAAGTTGGGACAGGGCAACAAAAGAGTGGAAAAGTTGATGAATGCTCAACGAACACCTAATTGGAAACAGGTGAGTGTCATGATTGAGTATAAAAGGAGCATCCCCAAAAGGCTCAGCCGTTCACAAGCAAAGATGGGGCGAGGATGAACAACTGCATAAAAAAACAGTCCAACAGTTTAGGAGCATTTAGGGATTCCATCATCTACAGCCCATAATATATCAGAAGATTCAGAGAATCTGGAGAACTTTCTACACGTAAGCAGCAAGGCCAAAACCAACAATGAATGCCTGTGATGCTCGATCCCTCAGACGGCACTGCATTAAAAACCGCCATCATTGTGTAAAGGATCTTACCGCGTGGGCTCAGGAACACTCAGGAACAATCATTGTCAGTTAACAGTTCGTCGCTACATCTACAAGTGCAAGTTAAAACTCCACCGTGCAAAGTGAAAGCCATACATCAACAACATCCAGAAATGCTGCGTCTTCTCTGGGCCCAAGCTCATTTGAAATGGACAGACAAAAAGTGGAAAAGTGTGCTGTGGTGTGATGAGTCCACATTTCAAATTGTTTTTGGAAATCATGGACGTCATGTCCTCCGCACAAAGAGGAAAAAGTCCATCCAGATTGTTACCAGCGCAAAGTTCAAAAGTCAGCATCTGTGATGGTATGGGGGTGTGTTAGTGCCCATGGCATCGGCAACTTACACATCTGTGGCACCATCATTGCTGAAAGGTACATCCAGGTTTTGGAGCAACACATGCTGCCACTTTTCAGGGACGTCCCTGCTTATTTCAGCAAGACAATGCCAAGTCACATTCTGCATGTGTTACAACAGCATGGCTTCGTAGTTAAAGAGTGCGGGTACTAGACTGGCCTGCCTGCAGTCCAGACCTGTCACCCATTGAAAATGTGTGGCACATTATCAAGCACAAAATACGACAATGGAGACCTGGACTGTTGAACAACTGAAGTCGTACTTCAAGCAAAAATGGGAAAGAATTCCACCTACAAAGGTTCAACTATTAGTGTCCTCAGTCCTCGGGTGATGTAACACAGTGGTAAACATACCACAGCTTTTTTGAAACATGTTGCAGGCATCCATTTCAAAATTAGCAAATATTTGCACAAAACAATCAAGTTTATCAGTTTGAACATTAAATATCTTGTCTTGTGGTGTATTCATTTGAATATAGGTTGAAGAGGATTTGCAAATAATTGTATTCTGTTTTTAATTACATTTTACACAATGTCCCAACTTCATTGGAATTGGGTTATGTCTCAAGTTGTAGAGATTTGCTTTCAGTTTAAGGAAGATAATTTTAGAAAAAAAATGTATTTGAAATGGAATAAACAAATTAAAATGTGTGAAATACCAAGTGTTCCAATACTTTTGAGAAACACTGAAGGAGTAGCATCTTACATCTCATATATGTGCAGCAGATAAGAAAATATTTAGAGTGGAATCATGCAAATGGTGATACAAGCATCAAATGTGGCACAAATAATCCACAGACATAAACTCTTTTGAAAAAAAGTGATTGGCCACTTGAATTTTCAATAGGCAGCCAGGTAGGGGTCAACTGAAGAATTACAGGGGTCAAAATGAAAAGATCCTCTAATCATATAGAAAACTACACCACATTATTATCACTTACTGAGGCATTGCTGGGCAGGTAGCATAGATTTACATTTACGCTACCTGGCTATACCTGCCTGCAGTAGTAGGCGGGTATCCCAATACCTGCCCGCTGTGCATAAACTGATGACGTCATAGCGCGCAGCCCAAGAACTGTCCACAAAGGAAAAGATGAAAAGGCGAGAAGAGGTGTGTTGGTCTCAATACAGATATTACAGATGATTTTCTCATGGATAGTACGACAGTGAGCAGCAGCCAAAGCAGCTTGATGAGGACGCACTGGTGAATTTGGAGAGCCACGCGGTACCAGCCAACACAACAAAAGTATAAGTAAGCTCACTGAAGCTGTTTTCGTCTATCAGCCGAAGCTGAACTGCAAAGTTTTTCTCCCTATTGGTGGTGGTGGGGCAGGACAAAGACATAAGTGATAGTGATTGGGTCACTGAGACAAAAGACAAGAACATACATAATTTAATTTTAGATTTATTTGATGGTTTGTGGCCTGTTGAGGTGCAATAAATGCCAAAAATTGTAAAATATTTGTTCTCTTTGGTTGTTCTACTATTATGAACATAGTAATGATAATATCTGCAATAATATGAGCGAAGCGCCGCGCAGTGGCACAAAGCTCACTCATGGTACAGGGTGTCCCAAACAGGAAGTGCCAAATTTTGAGTCCACAGTGAAACAGGACATGTCAGATATCAAAAACTTCCTGGATCCCACGAGCTGGAAATGACGGGTCAGTGCAAACGAGATGTCACATTACAAACAGAGTGTTATGTGTCGGACGCAGCCCAGAGAACCGACCAGCGTTTGAAGGACCCAGTATAAAATAAGCAGAGCACGGTACAAAGGATAACAGAGTTTAATGAACATAACAGTGCTGTGAAAAATATAAAAGTGCGCGGTCTGGCGTGGTGGATTGCGGTGCGCTCCCAGCAGTGCTAACGGTCCGGAGCCAGAACTGGTTCGGACCCAAGGACCCCACCGACACCCCCCAGGTGGCCGCGACAAACCGAGTCTGTGAAAGAAGGAATCATTATGTGAGTCCACACTCAACACACAGAGAGAACGCTCAAAGGTGTACAAACAGCAAACACTTCCTGGCTTAATTACTAATCAGCTTCCCACCCTGCAGGCATGGAACATCCAGTTCACAAAACTCCACAGCAGTGGAAGCTGATTAAACAACTACATACAGCTCAATATAATAAGGTGTGAGGGACACCATATTTACTGACTGTATAAATGTTAGTCACAAAATCTAACGTACCTCAGGAAGTGTGCTGACGAGCGTGAGACCTCACCCCCTCCTCTTTCACAGACCATGCATCAAACCTGGACGTTCTCTGCATCCACTGATGATGAGATGGCTCTCGAGACGACGATCTCACCCGTCTGGTCACAAGGTCGAGTCTCTGGCAAATACACACTGTGTACTCCAGTCTTAAATGCCACCATGTTCCAATCCATGTAGATGCACCACAGCTGTGAGTCCTGACGAGCCGCAGGTGATCAGGGTGAGGTCCTGATAAACTCAGCTACACAGCCACTCAGTCCCAAATGCAAGCCACCTGGAAGGAAAACAAAAGACAGAAACAAAAAGGCAGCCAGGCACCCAGCCATACAACAGTACCCCACCCTCACGGGAAGCCTCCCGGCGACCACACAAACCTGGCCCAGGAGAAACACCCCCCTCCAGGGACCATGGCTGGAAACCGTATCCGCATTCATCTTCCACCAGAATCCTCATCTACAGAACGGTAGGTGTCTTCTACTCTGGCTGCATCTTTGCCCTTGTTTCTATCAGTCAATTAGCACAGGTGTGGCCAGGAGTTCTTGAACCTGTGCGGTCAGCCTTTGTCCAACCATGTTCACAGTCTGATTAGTCATAAAACAAAAAAGACAAACACAAACAAACAAAACACCCCCCCCCCTCCCCAGAGGCCCATCCCATCAAACCCCGGGAAGGGGAGAAAAGAAAAACAACCCAAACCCAAGCCAACAAATAAAAACACCAACACCCCCCCCCCCCGCCCCCAGAGGACCGCCCCACCAAACCCCGGGAAGGGGAGAAAAGAAAAACAACCCAAACTCAAGTTTGCAAACAAACTGCCAACACCCCCCCCCCCCAACGACATGTAGGGACCAACACCCCCCAGAGGACATCCCGCCAGCTCCAGGAGTAATAACCACAGCCGAGGTCCCTCTGGGATCCAACGTCACCCACAGGGACTCCCAGCGCCTCCCAGAGGACCATTCCATCAACCCCAGGAGACGCCTCCCCTCATGACCAACGGACCCAGCCCCGGCCGTCTATGGCTAGATGGACCCACAGCCCTTTCCCCCCCAGAGGACACCACAGTCAAACCCTGAGGGTGGAAACTGGGGGGAAAAACAAAAGGAGAAAAAAAAAACATACAAACAAAACAACCCCAACCCCACCCCCTTGGCGCAGTGGAAACTGGAAGCACGTCCAGTGTCACCAACCGTGACTATACCCCAGAAGCCAACCGGGAGGAGTGGAACAGCGGTTATGGCAGACAGCACAAAACGGCGCCACTCCTCCGACTTCCAAACCAGCCACTAGCTGCGGGTATATCCCACTGCCCCAAACCTCAGCCACGCCGATGGCAGATGGCTCAAAGGTGTGCTGAAGCCGGAGGTGGAACAGGGAAACAACAAACAAAAACATCCCCCCCCCCCCCCAGGTGCAGAGGTTACCTGGGAAACGCCCAGCATAACCAAACTGCACCACTCCAGCAACGCCGACACTACGGCTCACACGGCTGGAGCCAGAGGAGAAGAGAGGGAACAAAAAGAAAACACCCCAAACCCACCCCCTCCCCTGCCGGGTGCAGAGGTCACCTGGGAAACGCCCAGCACAACCAAACTGCACCACTCCAGCAACGCCGACACCACGGCTCACATGGCTGGAGTCAGAGGAGAAGAGAGGGCACAACAAAAAACAAAACAAAAAAAAAGAAAAAAGAAAAAACAACCCAAATACCCCCCCATGACCCCCCAGGGGACCGTCCCATCAAACCCCGGGAGGCGAAACCGAAAGAAACAAAAAGAAAGACCAACAGACCAACACAAAGTTGCCTGGGTCCCTTTCTTTTCCAGACAGACTGCAGGGCCACAACCCCAGACCCCAATAGTGAAAAACAAAAACAAAATCCCACACAAAAACCAACTCAAAAAACACCCACACAAAATGAACTAACACAAAACAAATAAGTGATTTATACCGTCAAGCTCAAACAAATGGAACACACCTGTTCCAACTTAAGAGCTTGACGGTAATGTGACTCAGTCACCAACAGAGGGAGCCAGAGTGCTAAAAATAAAAAACCCCTTTGGTGACAGAAAATAATTCATGCTGCTTTTCCTGTGAGCAGCACACAACCAAAAATGTGATTCAACTAAATAACACCGGAGCTGACAACAGACGCAGTAGCTATCATTACCCGGGGAAACGGGGCTACGACTGTAACACAGGAAGCACCGCGACCCGTGCCACAGAGCTCCGCCGTGCGCGTTCACCCATTACAGACCCACTCCTGCAGCTCCCGTTCAAACCTCTTATCCGGTCGAAGTGCGACGTGAAGCCGTCGCCAGTCACACTCCACCACGACCCACGGATAAGGCACAAACACAGGAACACGGCTGCACGAGCGCTCAAATCAGTATTCAGTAATGGGTTCTCCAACGCGCACCATCCGGGCGGAGAGCACCCGCAACTGATCCGGATAACTTCTGAACGTCTGCTGCCGCCTTCCCGGCGCGTTACCGTCTCTGCTACCGCTGGGTCCGTGATGTTTGGCCAGAGACTACTGTTATGTGTCGGACGCAGCCCGGAGAACCGACCAGCGTTTTGAAGGACCCCAGTATAAAATAAGCAGAGCACGGTACAAAGGATAACAGAGTTTAATGAACATAACAGTGCTGTGAAAAATATAAAAGTGCGCGGTCTGGCGTGGTGGATTGCGGTGCGCTCCCAGCAGCGCTAACGGTCCGGAGCCAGAACTGGTTCGGACCCAAGGACCCCGCCGACACCCCCCAGGTGGCCGCGACAAACCGAGTCTGTGAAAGAAGGAATCATTATGTGAGTCCACACTCAACACACAGAGAGAACGCTCAAAGGTGTACAAACAGCAAACACTTCCTGGCTTAATTACTAATCAGCTTCCCACCCTGCAGGCATGGAACATTCAGTTCACAAAACTCCACAGCAGTGGAAGCTGATTAAACGACTACATACAGCTCAATATAATAAAGGTGTGAGGGACACCATATTTACTGACTGTATAAATGTTAGTCACAAAATCTAACGTACCTCAGGAAGTGTGCTGACGAGCGTGAGACCTCACCCCCTCCTCTTTCACAGACCATGCATCAAACCTGGACGTTCTCTGCATCCACTGATGATGAGATGGCTCTCGAGACGACGATCTCACCCGTCTGGTCACAAGGTCGAGTCTCTGGCAAATACACACTGTGTACTCCAGTCTTAAATGCCACCATGTTCCAATCCATGTAGATGCACCACAGCTGTGAGTCCTGACGAGCCGCAGGTGATCAGGGTAAGGTCCTGATAAACTCAGCTACACAGCCACTCAGTCCCAAATGCAAGCCACCTGGAAGGAAAAACAAAAGACAGAAACAAAAAGGCAGCCAGGCCCCCCAGCCATACAACACAGAGACCACCGCCAGAACAGGTATATAAATAATTACGACAATACCTACACACGCAATTACATAACAAATAACTAAAATGAATGACCACATAACACAGAAACAGAGTGACACATTGGTCTGGGCGCTGAACGGACAGGGGGGCGTGGCTGCCAACAGCAGCAGCTGCTGAGATCTCTGCTCCTGGACCTCCAGCTGGGGAACACGTATCGTGTTTTGAAGGACATGAACTTGCAGCGTTCCTCCGTGAGGCACATGTCTCTGCCTGCTGTCTTCACGTGGAAATACGAGGTCTATTAGAAAAGTATCTGACCTTATTATTTTTTTCAAAAACCATATGGATTTGAATCACGTGTGATTACATCAGACATGCTTGAACCCTCGTGGGCATGCAAGAGTTTTTTCACGCCTGTCGGTTACATCATTCGCCTGTGGGCAGTCTTTGAGTGAGGAGTGGCCCACCCTCTCGTCGATTTTTTCATTGTTTAGGAATGGCTCAGAGACTGCTGCTTTGTTTGATCAAAATTTTTTCAAAACTGTAAGGCACAACTGAGTGGACACCATTCAATAAATTCAGCTGGTTTTCGGTAAAAATTTTAACGGCTGATGAGAGATTTTGGTCTGGTAGTGTCGCCGTAAGGACAGCCCACGGCGCCTGACGGCGATCTGCGCTTCGAGGCGGCAGCGTCTCGCCGTTTCAAGTTGAAACTTCCACATTTCAGGCTCTGTTGACACAGGAAGTCATCAGAGAACAGAGAACTTTCAGAAGAAGTCGGCATGAGGAGTTTATTGGACATTCCATTGTTAACGGACATTTTGTAATGAAAGAACGTGCGGGCAGAGTCGCATGTCGGGCCGGACCCGACCGCGGGGGGTCGCGACGGGAAAAACACCTCCGTGGAAACCTTAACGGGCAAGTTGGAATATGCCCAAACTGTTAAACAATTTCTCAGTTACTCACTTGTTGAAAGCCATCAAAAGCCGCCTGAATTTTACAAATGGTTTTCAACACGGAGGTGTTTTTTCCTTGCGCGCCACGTCTTTCATTAAAAAATGTCCTTAAACAGTGGAATGTCCGCATAAAGTCCTCATGCCGGCCTCTTCTGAATCTTCTCTGTTCTCTCACGATGTCCTGGGTGAATTAAGCCTTAAATTAGGATGTTTTCAGGTCGAAACAGGCCGACGACGGCGCCTGGAAGTGCTGCAGGACGTCCCACTCCAAGGGAAGTCCTCACACCGACAGAACACCCCATAATCTTCATCAGCCGTTAAACCTTTCACCGAAAACCAGCTTAATTTCCGAATAGTGTCCACTCAGATATTCCTCACAGGTCCAGAAAATTTTTGATAAAGCAACGCGCGCCCGTCTCGAGCAGCGTGTGAAACAAAGGAATTCAGCCGAAGAGGGCGGGACCACATCTCACTCAAGGCCTGCCCACAGGGAAATGACGTCACCGACACGCGTGAAAAAACTCACGCATGCACAAGAGGGTTCAAGCATGATTGGTGTAATCGCACGTCATTCAAATCCTAGTTAAAAAAAATAAATAAAAGGGTCGGTTTATTATCTAATAGACCTCGTACATAAATCTTCTTTCGCTTTTGCCAGGTTGCCAGGTTGCGGCCCGGCCCGACACACGTGTCCATACATCATCTAATTTTTCTTTTTTGAAAACATACATTTATCTCCTTGTTGATTTTAAGCATTTCATGCTCCTGTTGTTTCCGTCTGTTAATTAGAGCCTTTGTACAACGTAAATTGCAGGGTCGAATCCCGCGAGTGGCATTTATTTTTTTATTTAACCAGGGTTATTTAACTGCAGGCTTCTGTATTGGGTCCCCTTTTATTTATTTATTTTATATCAGCTTAGTGGTTTTCACTAATTAAACACCAATATCTCATCTATCAGTGTACAGTGATCATATTAATTCTTTATATACCCACTGGCCATAATAAGACATAATGAGAGCACACTGCTTCATTCATGTCATTTCATGACTGTACGTCTGTGACCATGGGTCATATACAGAGGAACAGATGGTTCATACTTGTATTGTCCGCTCGATAAAAGGGCTTCAATAAAATGTCGGTGTTGTTTATGGTGTGTATGTGTTTTTTTTTTTCTCCACAGCATAGGCACGATGTTTATTCACAGCCAGGAAAACTTTAATGAACAAGAAATATTTGAAAAAAAAGACTAAAATACACAATGAAAATTATTTTTATAATCTAAGTAATGCATTTATTCTGGCTTGACCTCCTGCTTTTCCATCTTGAGCTGATGCTTGGGGAGGTGATGGTCAATGGGCTTGTGACCAGAGGATCCTCAGTTCAATCCCCATCAGACCCCTTAAGGGCAGTTGGAAAAGGTACTTAATCCCAAAGTTGTTCCTTGTGTACAATTAAGCACCTTCCATGGCAGTGTGTGTGTGTGTGTGTGTGTGGTATCACTCTGAAGTTCTTTAAGCACGAAAGTACTAAGTACTATGAGTACTAGAAAGTACTATAAATGCACTCCTTTCACACTGTATACTTGTTACCTTAATGTAATGTGTCAGTTTTGCTTATTAGTCTATAAACTCCAACAGGATATGGGCATGTATGACTTTAGGGTTTACAGTAATTTTTGAACTATTAAATTTTATTCTTTTAAGTTGATAGTTAGCTGACCTAAAGTTAGCATAGCTGAATTTAGTGTAAGGTAATTGGTCTGCTAATGGTTTCAAAGTTAACTGAGAAGCTAATCCGCTAACAAAAAAGTTAGCTTTGCTAATTAGCTGAACTGTGCCCACAACTGTTGGAAACTCTGAGTTGCGCTTATGTTAATCTGTGCACTCGTTTGAGTAGGGTAGAAAACGTGCTCTTCATTAATCAGATCATCTGGGAAACAATAAATATTAATTGAAGCTTATTTTGTACAAGATTTGATTTATAGTTTGTCATCAGAATCTAAATTAAACTGCTGTTCCTACAGAATATACATCTGACATTTTATTTTACGTCAAGGTGTTCTCCGTTCTAAGTGGTGTGCATTCATGCGCTACACACGTTCCACACAGTCTTTTATTGAGTGAATGTACATCATTACACAGTTTGATAGTACCATGCAAATGAGAAAGATGCTTCTGGGTGAAATGTTCAGGATGGGATGCTCCAGGCTAACAAACCTTCACTGTAACATCTGCTTTTGTTCCATCTACCAATAAACTACATACGCCAGGTGCTTTTGGGAAACAGAATCCCTGGCTGCAAAGGAAAAAATAGTGCAAGTAAAAAAAAAACAAGCATATTCCAACACAAACACCAGCAGACCTCATGACAGTTGCAACAAACAGCTGGACAAAGAGTCTTCCTATTTCTTGACACAGCAGTCAACAATAGTAAATATAATAGAGTATGTGTTGAAACTTCACAGACATGTTACATGATTAAGAGGCTATTTCATTCTGTATCCCCACCCACCACCACGTCACAACCCTTTCAGTTCCAACAGGTATGTATTTTTTTCACATGCAAATGTCACACCGCCGTCACTGTGCCGTCAATCCATCTGCAAACACAGTGGCTGCACAGCGTTCTGCTCACTAGGACTTCTCATCATGCTTCTTCTTCTGGAACTTCCTGAACTGAGACTGGATTGTGACAGCCGCCTTCTCGGTTTCTGGGTCGTCCATGTCAATGTCAAAGTCCTCCGGGACATCTGTCTTAGTTGCTTCTGGAAGAGACAGGAAATAACCTACATGAGTGACACGAATGTTTTCTGATTGACATGTCTGAGTTCATTGAAGGATATGGTTAAATTTTAGCAAATGATCTGACATGATGCTATTAAGACGCAAATTCTTAGGGATACACTGATGCTGCTGCTAGCAGAGGTGGGACGAAGTCACTGTCAAGTCATTCTCAAATCATCAAACTGCAAGTCCCAAGTTAAGTCTCAAGTCAGCTTGCAAACAATTGGTGGTCATTATGACTTGAGACTTGACTTGGGACTTGCTGGTTCATGACTTGAGAGTGACTTTATGGTGACTTCGTCCCATCTCTGGTTGCTAGTATTGGGTATTCAGTTTGGATAAAGCTTTAAGTGTACTCGCATCATCATCATACTAAATGCTAAATGCATACATAAAGCAGTTTATCATCTTCGCATGTAGAGTGGTGACCAAGTGGTTAGTGCACTTTTTTACAGAGCAGAAGATTCCCAGTTCAAGACCAACCCTGCCCACTGTCCATGTAATGTGGAATTGTGTCAAGAAGAGCATAAACAAAACAAAAACATGCTAACTGCACATGCAGATCTGTTTTTCATCTGTTGTGGTGAAAAAAGGCTGAAGCAATATACAGTCTTTGCCTTGCATAAAATGCCAGACTTTTTTTCTTTAAATTGGTGATATTTTGGAGAATTCTACTATACAGGATAACCAAATATACATGCACAAGTTTTCAGAATCAGTCTTTTTTGGTGTATGAGTATTCAATCATTTACTGAAACCGCTAATTCCAATTCATGGTCACAGGGGGTTTAAAGGTCACAGCAGGATTGGAGCCTGTGTCAGTGGGTGAGAGGTGGGCACATCCTCCACAGGCCACCAGTAGACACACATAGACAGACAAACACGCACACTGTCGCTCACACCTACAGTCAACTTAAAGTTTTCAATTCACCTAACCTGCATGTCTTTGAAAGTGTGAAAACCCGGTGCACCCAGGGGGAACCCATGTAAACATGGGAGAACATGCAAACTCCACAA
The DNA here is from genome assembly GCF_902500255.1 of Thalassophryne amazonica. Taxonomy (NCBI): domain Eukaryota; kingdom Metazoa; phylum Chordata; class Actinopteri; order Batrachoidiformes; family Batrachoididae; genus Thalassophryne; species Thalassophryne amazonica. The sequence goes on along the minus strand of NC_047106.1, from coordinate 69,667,739 downwards.
AGGAAGGCTCAGGTCGGAAGCCAAACTAGGGTCTTCTTGCTGTGAAGCAATAGTGCTAACCAACTAAGCCACCATGCTGTCCAAATCAATCCCATTGCTACATATTATCTGACCAAGAGGTGCTGCATATGGAGAAAAAGGCACAGTGGCTTAGTGACTCGCACTGTTGCCTCAAAGCAAGAACATCATTGGATTGCTTCCCACCTATTCCTTTCTGTGTGGAGTTTGCATGTTCTCCCATGTCTGATTGGATTTCTGCCAGGCACTCCAGTTTCCTTCCACAATCAAAAACAGGTTTATTTAGGGTCTTCTCCTTTCTCTGTCTGTGACCAAGGCAGCCTCTCTACATCTGCAGTAGGTCCCCTGGAATCGGACTGTGCCTGCCCACTGCTCGTAGTGGTTGGATTGTGTCTAAGTGTAATTAGGATGGGTTATCCCTCTGGGATTTGAAGAGGGCAAATTTCAATATATGTATGTACACTGACAATAGTTCACCACAGTCTCGTTTGAACCCTGCATGATATCACTCGATTTGACCACTTACGGGAACCTGCGCTCCGTTGTGCAATATATACACAGCATAACTTCACACTGATTAATTGTGTACTGCTTTGTTTTCGTCTGTAATCACCGTAGCAGTTCGTGAAAAGTGTTTTTTTTTTCTTCAGTTCCCAGTGGAGAAGAAAAAGACGAGGCAAATGGGAGATGATGTGTCGGTAAGTGTTAACCTACACAGCTGACCAGAGTAGCGCCATTCTCTCTCCTGCAAAACTGACTTGACATGTTTGTACTCTGGCTCATAAACAAACTGCAACACAAGTCCACTTTCCACTGCATCATCTCTTTTTCTTTACATTTTCACTTTGTTTGTGTGTAATTTGCCCAAAAACCCATTGAAAATGCTGTGGTTGGTCCCCCGGAAGTAGAGAAATCACATCACATACGTCATTTTACCCCTTTAGTGCCCGCCCTCAAACGACACTGCGCTGCCCAATAAAGACTCTTCTTCATCTTCTTGAAACAACAGTGGATCCAAAACAGAACCCTGAGGTACTCTACTTCTCTGATAATTCAGTTGCAGTGTCCTTATAAAGAACACAGTGCTGTTAGTAAGTCCCTTTGGCTGCTCCCTTGTTTTCACTCGGGGTCACCACAGCAGATTCAAGGTAGATCTGCATGTTGAATTGGCACGTTTTACAATAGAGGCCCTTCCTGATGCAACACCACACTGTATGAAGAAATGTAGCAGGGGTGGGGTTTGAACCATAAACCTTCCACACCGAAACCAAGCACAGTAACCACTTGGCCACCACCCTGGGCTTTTTAAATGCAATGGACAAATTTCATTTTAGACTTGTGCTCAAAGGTTTATATACCCTGGCAGAATTTTTGATTTTTTAGACATTTTCCACAGAATATGAATGACAACCACACACACACACACACACACACACACACACACACACACACACACACACACACACACACACACACACACACACAACACACACACACACACACACACACACACACACCACACACACACAATTCACTCGTGGTTGTGTGAAGCCATTTATTGTCAAACAACTGTGTTGACTCTTTTTAAATCATAATGACAACAGAAACTACTCAAATGACCCCGTTAAAAAGTTTACATACCCCAGTTTGCATACCCCCCAAGGGGGAATACTGTGTATTGCCCCCTTTAACATGAATGATGGCTTGGGGTCTTTTGCAGTAGATGTGGGAAAAGGCTCTTTATTTTCTCTGATGGCAAAGCTGCCCATTCTTCTTGGCAAAAAAGCCTCCAGTTACTGTAAATTCCTAGGCTGTCATGCAAGAACTGCATGTTTGAGCTTTCCCCAGAGTGGCTTAATGGTATTGAGGTCAGGAGACTGAAATGGCTACTCCAGAACCTTCACTTTATACTGCTATAGCCAATGACAGGTCAAATTGGCCTTTGTGTTTTGAATCATTGTCATGTCCAAGGTACATCCTATGTGCAATGTCCTGGCTGATAAGTGTAAATTTTCATCCAGTATTTTCTGATAACATGCTGCATTCACCCTGCCATCACTTTTGACCAAGTTTCCTGTGCCTTTGTAGCTCACACATCCCAAAACATCAACAATGGTTGTGGCCAAAAAATTAAATTTTGGTCTCATCACTCCAAATGACTTCATTCTCTGTGCTGTTTGGCGTTTGTAAGCGGGATACTTTGTGGCATTTGTGTATAATGGCTTTCTTCTGGTGATTTGACCATGCAGCCCATTTTTCTTCAAGTGTCTCCTTATTGTGCATCTTGAAACAGCCACACCACTTTGTTTCAGAGAGTCCTGTATTTCAGCTGAAGTTATTTGTGGGGTTTTCTTTGCATCCCAAACAATTTTCTTGGCAGTTGTTGCTGAAATTTTTGTTGGTCTACCTGATCGTGGTTTGGTTCCAACAGAATCCCTCATTTTCTATTCTTAATTGGAGTTTCAACACTACTGAAGGGCATTCTCAGTCCCTTGGATATCTTTTATATTCCTTTCCTGTTTTATGCAGTTCAGGTACCTTTTCGTTGACAACTGGTTTGCTTTCCCTGTGACTCAGAAACCAGGAAATGTCAGTTGCAGCACTGGATGAAAGATGCAAGGGTCTGTCAGGAGCCTAGAAACTCACTGAGCTTTTATACACACACTGATTACAGGCAAACCGATTACACGTGAGGATGCTTACCTTTGTAGCCATTCAAACCCGTTTGTGTCAACTTCTGTGCATGTTATCAGGCCAAAATCACCAGGGTATGTAAACTTTTGATCAGACTCATTTTTGTTAGATTCTGTTGTCATTATGATTTTAAAAGCATAAACAATAAATGGCTTCACACAACCACTAACCATGAGTGAAATAAATGTTGAATGTTATCATTCATGTTCTCTGAAAAATGGCCCAAAAAAAATCTGCAAGGGTATGTAAACTTTTGAGCACAACTGTATGTATGTACAATGAAAATAAAGGCTCTTCTTCATCTTCTTGAAAACAACAGTGAACCCAAAAAAGAACCCTGAGGTACTCCACTTCTCTGAGAATTCAATTGCAGTTGCAGTTGCTGTGTTGTTATAAAGACAGCCCAGTCTCACGTTTTTTTCTCCCATGACGAAATTAATCAAATTTTCGTGACTGAGCTTTTTTAACTCTATTCCTAACCCTACTCCCCCCCCCAACCCTAACCTTAACCATAACCTAATCTTACTCCTTCCCCCCACCCTAACCATAACCACCCCCAACCCCCCCCGCTTCACTTTTAATTTCGTGTAGCCAACACGGAATGAATGAGAATGAATTCGTGCTGCCGTGACGAAAATGAGGCGCTTTTCGTCACAATATCACGAATCAATAGAGTAATGTATATTTCGTGCTGCTGAAGCACACTTGCCGTGACACCAGGTTGTATAAAGAACACAGTGCAGCAAATACAATCTTAGCCAAGAAAGTACTAGTCCAGAAATACCAAAACAACTTTCAATTCTCTATAAAAAATACAGTGATCACCTGTATCAAAAGCTGCAGATCCCATAACAGGAACACTGTGGAATCTGCACCCATCACCAGTAACACATCTTTCACCACTTTAGTGATTGCATTCTCCTTGATGTGCCCTACACCCCCAACTGTAAAGCCTCCAAAAGTTTGTTCACTGGAACAAAATCAATCATTCAGCTGCAGTGATACTGATAATTAACTGACATCATGTGGTGATAATGAAGAACAAATGTGAGGAACATCACTGGAGGATTTACTGGAGGATCTTAGCAGCCATTACAAACATTGGCTTTTACTGTGACTTTCATAGCAATAAGGGATCAGCTAGACTATCGAGAAGAATCGTTAAGAAAATCATAACTAAGAGTTATGCCGTCTCTAATGAATCATCACTCCTTTTATTCATTTATCAGTGAGCAGTCAGTCAATATAACAGAATACATGCATATCAATAACCAATGGTGGTTTAAAGTAATTTGCAACAAAAAAAGAGAGAGGGGCAATGAGGATGAGTGAGAGCTGCAGATATTTTATAGGTTCCCTTGAGGCAGTGTTTGAGTGCCTAAAATAAGCTTTAAATTCTGTGATTGCTAGTACTGAATTTTCCAGAGTTGTGAACCCAGCAGCATTTGCCTCTGACCCGTGACCTCCAGCTTTTGTGTTAACACAGCAAAATTATCAGCTGTCATGATGTTGTGTGTGTGAGAGAGAGTTAGAGAGAGACAGAGATAATGTCATGCTGCCTTCGGGTGCTAGAAAGGAATACCGTACCTGTGAGCACAAACCAACAAAGTCACATTTGAAAAGTTGTAATTTTCTAAACCTGTGTGTCTGAGACAAAGGGGTCATAAACTCCCCTTGATGAGACACTATGTCTGTTTGTGCAGCTAAGGCCCATTGGGGTTTTTTTTTTTTTATTATTTTTGTTTTATTAAAGATTGGAAAATGTGCCAGCAGTCTTTTTTTTTTTCAGTGCATCCATTTCACTTTCACCCCTGGAAACTCAGCAGGAGCACATAGGTGTCTTGCTCAATGGTACCTCAGTGGTGGGAATGAACATATGATAATTACTGTTGAGTCTCTATTTAGTTTTATCTGACCACTTAGAGAATTGAACCCACAACCTCCCATTCACAAGACTATTTCTGTCACATTTAGACTGTCATTTCCACTTACAACATTTGTTTGTTTGTTTCATCCATTCACCATATCTTAAAAACAGTAAAGGACATTTACATAGGACCACCATGAATTTAGTGAGTTTATCTCTAATTTGGCAACCTGTGATAACATTTTGATTGTTGGTGACTTCAGCATTCATATAAATAAGTCTTCTGACCCCCTCTGCAAATCATTTATGGACATTATGGATGCATTAGGATTTCAGCAATGCATTCAGGGTTCGACACACGTAAGTGGAAATACACTGGATTTGGTCCTCGTTCGTGGTATAGCTGTTACAAATATTGATATCATGTCTCCAATCACTCACTTCAGGTCTGATGATGATTTGAAGCAGAGGCGTCAGGTGTCCTCAGGAACTGTTGCAACCTGTCACCACGTTACGATTAATGGCACGTGTTGCTGGAGAATTATCAGGAACCATTAGGCACGGTCAAGAATAATGTTCCGCGTTGTTGTGCACTGTTGCATGATATTGCGCATAACAGCGCATCGTCAAGTTCTGTCACATTGTGAATGAGGCGAATTGTCTCCACACACACACACACACACACACATATTCATCCAACTGTCAGCTGCTGAACAATTCAGATCGCACCAGTTTTTCCTCAACAGCCACAGCAGAAGAACTTTGTGACTGCATGCTTAGTTGGGCTCTGTGCCATGGAGTGGCGCAGAGAGGAGGAGGAGACAGAGAGCCAGAGGTGTGGCTTCATGTGGCTCTTGTCTCGCGCATTTTCCCAAACATCAGGCACATACAGCAGGTGGAACACCTGCAGGAGCATGCTGAGGAGCACTGGAACAAGGCTTTTAGCCGACTTGGCATCACTGTCCTCCTTCAGCATACTGCAGCAATGAAACCGAATGCAGTGCAGCAGGGTTTAATTGTGCGCACATCAGAGAAGAACGCTGTCACACTCTATTAAGGATCACCAATAATCAAGACGGATCAATGCTCTTAGTTGTAACCTCCACGACATGAGGCGAAATGAGGGCGGTGTGTGACATTCGTGGAAGATTTTTTTGACAGCCAAATACATGCTCCACAAAAATCACGAATATCACGCACCAACACGCACTATTAAGAAACCTATTCAGATGCGTTACATCACATTAAGAATGTCAGGAATGTGTCACAAATGATGCAAATATGACATTCGTGACCGCGAGATGCCATGCCTGAAGCTGATGCAGAAGATGTCTTAAATTCCTGTTTTCTGTTTCTTCAGCTCTGTAAAACTTTGCAAGGGGGACTGTGAAATGAGAGATTACAGTAGTGAAATGAAAAGAAAAGCCGAAAGACCAACCTGAGTAAGCAAGAAATAATAACTTATCCACCTTATTCCTGGGGGCACTACTGTAGAAGCGATTATGGGTGTGACTTCCTGTTAGACACTGGAAGTAGCAGTGAGCCATTGTTTTTTAGTGGTTTTCATTTCCCAGACTGGTTTATTTGAAGGATTATTGTTTTCTTTTCCAGACGATCTTCAGCCCCCGTAGCATTTAAAAAATGTCCTTGCCAACGAAGTTAAATCTGCGGCTACAACAGCGATGTTTTTAGCGTGCAGCTGGACTGAGAGAGTTTCCAGGTTGATGGAAGGTTAATGCTGTAAATAAAGTGCTGTCATGAAAACCCTACTGCATCACTTCTTGATCATAATGTCCTTTTATTGCTGCCCTCAAAAGAACCAGATGAAATGGATCAGGGTGAGGAGCTTGTTTGCAGTAACAAAGTCATCATGTTGGACCCAGAGATGGAGAAGATCACACCTGTTCAATCATCATGTGTGACATGCATCCACCAGAGAGGCCACACCCTGTTGCTGACTGCATCTTAGAGAGTGATGCAGACTCCCATCTGTATGCAGGGATTCTACTCACAGAATTTCAAAACACTTCACCATCAATGCTGGTTGTGGCCCAAATTCTAATAACTTTGATCAAACTAAGACAGAACGTTGTCATGGCTGATTTGGAACACTGATTAAAATACCACAAGGCCAAGTCAGCAGCACAGTGGGACTGTGAGTAGACATTATGTGTGAACACATGAAGGATCTCACTGTGTGACTGCCCTCATGAAACAATTAAAGCAACATTGCCAAAAGCTTTAAAAGAGCACATTGTTGACACAACCTGTGTAATTGACTGCACAGAGACACTTTTCAAAAGCAAAAAACCTGGATTCAAGAAGTGAGTCATACAGTCACTATTATGCCATTAACACAGTTAAGTATTTAGTGGTGTTTCTCCCTCTGGAATAATCATGTTCATTTCTGACGGTTATGGTGGGAAAATGTGACATGTACAGAATACAGATAATGTTTTGTTTTTTTAAAGATTTGGAACATATGTTGAAAATGTATGGAAAGCACTGTTTTCCTTGTAATACTGTAATAAAAAACAGCTGAAAAGTGTCTTATTTCCATCCTTCTTTATTTTCCTTCATACACTACTCTTTTGTTGTGTAACACACAGAACACCTGTTAAGTGATGACTGTATTTTTAAGGGATTCAGATATTTGGGGCAGAGCAGAACCTTCTTGCAACAAATTCATCCACTAATGTTGGAAGCATGTGTCCAGATAACCAGCTGCAGGCACATCAGTGTCAACTGGACCTGGAGGGATGTAAAAATATTGCTTAGAGTTTATTTTAATGAAGGCTCACATGTATTCTGTCACATTAGTTCATACATTATAATTAACTAAAGTTACCCACCTGGAGCTGTACCCTGACCTGCGCTGCATGAACACCTGCTCTTTGTATTCACCTGATGCTGAACTTCAAACCCAGCCCTCGGTGATGAGGGATTTTAAGGCTTCTACTGGCCTCTATGTCTGCCTTAAGGTAATAAGTTGTGCCCAAGACCTCTTCTACCGAACCGGAGAGACCTTATTACTGTGCAGGTCCTGATACGCCTCAGAGCTTTTCAGATTGTTCACTGCCTCCCGTCCGGAGCGAGAGCTAAGGAAGTAGCTAAAAATGCTACCATATGTTATCTTAGGGCCACTTCTTCATGTCGTCCTCCCACCTCTCTATATTTGTAGACAGCAGGATTGTAATGTTGTCTTGTTTGAGCTGTGACAGCTGTTGTTTACGTCTCTAACCCTCATAGAAAGTGGATTCACGTGAACAGTTTAACATGTAAACAAACGCTGATTCCAGGTTCATAATCCACGCAAAGCCTCATGCGGGCTCAGATAAGGTGGATAAAGTATAAAGGAGCTCAATCTGAGTCTGGCACAAAATGGAAATAAAGGAGGGTAAAAATAAGAAAAATAGCATTCATCAGATGGATTTAGTAAGAAATGGAACAAACTGATCAGTGTTGATATTTGATTGTTCTACATCAAATATAGTGTATATGCATGACTCAACTCAACCTTTATTTCTAAAGCACGTTCAAAATGACATCAGTCGACCAAAGTGTACATAATTAAAAAACGGGCACCAAGTTACCCCCAATCATAAATAAATGAATTAAAAAAACAATAAAATTACAACAGGCAGTTTAAACAGATAAAAGACAAAATAAAATAAAGAGTCAAAAGTAGTAGGAAATAATTTATTAGATTTAATTTATTTTATTTACATAGTGCCAAATCACAACAAAGCTTGCCCAAATAAGTAAGGTCTGACCTTACCAACCCCTAGAGCAAGCACACAGGCAACACGTGGTAAGGAAAAACTCCCTCCGATGATATTGAGGACGAATTCTCAAGCAGATCTAACTGAAAGGGGTGGACCCTCTGCTTTTGGCATGTTACAGAGAGACTACAACTAAGATAAATTTGTCAGGGAAAACAGAAGAACTACTAAGGTGCAACACAGATGTAATCACTCATTTAGGAAACACAGAGAAAAGAAATTTTTAGTTTTTAAAGAGGCTTTAAAAGTCTCTAGGGACAGGGATGATATAACTATTAAAAGGGAAATCTTCCAGAGCCTGGGGGGCAGCCGCCGCAAATGCTATGTCACCTCTCATCTTTAATCTGGTTTTAGGTACTCCAGCAACGTTTGGTCAGAAACCTTAAGGCTCTGGTTGGGGGTTGTAAGGAAAAAGAAGCTCCGAAAGGTACACTGGGGCCAGGCCATTGAAGGGCTTTAAAAACAATTAAAAGAAGTTTGAAATCAACCCCGGTAACAGACGGGAAGCCAGTGAAGAGTAGCCAGACCCTCGTAATGTGGTTGGACTTTTTTCTTTCCTGGAAGAAGATGGGCCAGCACGTGTTCCTGAATAAGCTGGAGGTGGTTTCGTAGAGTCTGATCCAAGCCAAGTATAGAGAGTTACAATTTAATCTAGTTACTTGTAACAAAGGCCATGGATAACCTTTCTCAAGTCAATCCTAGAGAAATAGGGGTTGGGACTTGGCTAGGAGATGGAGTTGGAAGAAGCTTGTTCTAACAACAGCACTAATCCGCTTATCAAATTTAAAATGGCTGTCAAAAATCACCCCAAGGTTCTTCACACAGGAGTGAATGTTGGAACCCAGAGAACACAAGACATCAGCAGAGCAGGCTGTGGAAGTGCTCCCCCCAAACAGTATACCCTCTGTCTTGGATTCATTAAGATTTAACGACAATGGATTCAGCCATTCAATTATACTAGCGTGCTGCCCATGGGGATCCACGGGCTCTAGATTGGGTAGTGTTTGTAAAATAGGTAGCTGACATTTTTCAAGGGTGGTAATAAATTAATAAAGTTTCTATAATGATTTGGAATGGCGTGTGAGTCCAGAATGTAATTATTAACGTCCATTGTTCACTGTTGTTACGTAATATCCATAATTTCCCACAAAATATTAGTCCTATGACTGTTCTGTTTTGGCAGTGTTCATCCTTGTCCCAAAATACATAAGCATACCAAATGGCAAATGTCAGCACTCCCCAGTGTTTGAAGATACACACACGCATACATGTACACAAATGCCAATTGGCTTTTAATATATAGATACTGAAGATGATTCTCCAGATAGTATTATCTATTAGTTTTTTGCAAAGTTGATAAGTTGATTTGAGATTTCTTGTTTTTCCTGTAAAACTTATTTATAATCAAGTCTAAACTGTCAAATCATTTGGATGGTGGCTGGATGGTGGCTATCCTTGACACTGTATAAATTACTTTAGAAGAAACTGACAATTGTTTATTGCAGTCCTACCCATTAAGGAATTGGGCAAGTTACATCATCAAACACGGTCTTTTTCATTGTTATTGAGTAACAGTGTGAAGTTAAAGGATGATAACTGGTGGTTTCGTTTATGTCAAAGTATCACATACTTGACAACGTATATGAGTGAAAAATGACACTGTATGTAGTTACTGCGTTCCATTCCTTCTGACAGTGGATAAAATGTACATTTAGGTCAGTCTATTTATCTAATCTGAAGTTTGATAAAATTCAGAGATACAGATAATTGCTTCTGAAAGAGATGTTGATGGATTCCTTTGAAATAAAGAATGCCAGCTACATAAAGATTCATGTATGTATTTTTTTTCTGTATGCCTTTTCAATTCTCCTTACAAGAGACACATGATGTTCTGTAAAAGACAGAAGAGTAAATGAGAGCCTGAATGTGATTATTGTGCACTGATGCAGAAAAAATTGATGTGAAATACAGGCATTGGCTATTATAGAAGCATAGGATGAGTTATCCAGATTAAAAACTGAATCTCCAAATGCAAAATTGTCAAAGGTTATGATCAGTGGTGGGCACAGTTCCGGTAATCTGATCATTATCGGATCGCTTTTCAGATAACTTTGAAAACCATCATTGGACAAAATATCTTCTGATACGTTTTAGTCCAATAGTTTTTTAAAAAAAAAGCTAATTTCTTTTGACCCCATAGTGATATGCTGGCAATATCACCCAAGTCATCCAGAGGCATACAGTTTTAACTTATGGTTAAAATTTTAACAAAACAAATTTTGGACAAGTTATTTAAATTAACATCACGTCTGAAGTTTTATAAAGTGAAAATATCAGATATATGTTTTAGTTTTAAAGTATTGGACTAATTTTAAAGGTTTTAGTGTGGACATGGTGTGTGCGCAGTGCATTCTGGGTAAAGGTTCACAACAGGAGAAATGCATTTGAGATGCTCTGATCAGGCTCCACATGGACAACAGCATTAAACTCTTTGTATATTGTGCCTAAAACTCTCGTGAATATATTCTCTGGGTTTATAGATGTTGTTATTGTGTTTTTATGTAAAAACACCAGAAGAAGCCCAGGTTGCTTCCTCCAAAAGCCGAAAAGTCTGTTAAATTGTGATTCAGGCCATGTGACATAACCAGCGTCAAAATGCATAGAACGCTGCCATTTACCGGTGACCGGTTATATCACAGTGTTGTCGACCGCAGGATTTTAAAATTATCTGTAGGTTTCCAAAACCTGAGATACCACACATGTGGAGAAAAAAAAACAAAACATAGATCTGATGGCTTTAGTTGTACAGTGTGTGGTGTCAGCCACACGGGAAAAACACACACAAACAGATTTCACACACGAACATTCCCAGGTCAAACACCTCGCTTTCTGATTAGCTGCATGTCACATTTAGCTCCTCACATCCTTCTTAACACACCACACATGGCAGGAATATCTGATAAGATTATATTTAGCATCATCACGATTGTCGGGGTGTCCTTAAGATTGTCGGAAGGGGAAGATCGGGTCCGATATCGGCCTAATTATCTTGCCACGTGAACCAGGCTTGATCCAGGCTTGATGTTATGATGCGTCACGGAGCGACTGATTGATCTGTTATAATACCGCACCGAACAAGTTTTCAATATTATTTGATTTCTTTGTGCGACTGACATCGTTATTCAAGCATTCAAAAGGTGATTCCTATTGCCACACGAGAAAGTTTTTTTGACAGTCAATCAATCAATCAATTTTTTTATATAGCGCCAAATCACAACAAACAGTTGCCCCAAGGCACTTTATATTGTAAGGCAAGGCCATACAATAATTATGTAAAACCCCAACGGTCAAAACGACCCCCTGTGAGCAAGCACTTGGCTACAGTGGGAAGGAAAAACTCCCTTTTAACAGGAAGAAACCTCCAGCAGAACCAGGCTCAGGGAGGGGCAGTCTTCTGCTGGGACTGGTTGGGGCTGAGGGAGAGAACCAGGAAAAAGACATGCTGTGGAGGGGAGCAGAGATCGATCACTAATGATTAAATGCAGAGTGGTGCATACAGAGCAAAAAGAGAAAGAAACAGTGCATCATGGGAACCCCCCAGCAGTCTACGTCTATAGCAGCATAACTAAGGGATGGTTCAGGGTCACCTGATCCAGCCCTAACTATAAGCTTTAGCAAAAAGGAAAGTTTTAAGCCTAATCTTAAAAGTAGAGAGGGTATCTGTCTCCCTGATCTGAATTGGGAGCTGGTTCCACAGGAGAGGAGCCTGAAAGCTGAAGGCTCTGCCTCCCATTCTACTCTTACAAACCCTAGGAACTACAAGTAAGCCTGCAGTCTGAGAGCGAAGCGCTCTATTGGGGTGATATGGTACTACGAGGTCCCTAAGATAAGATGGGACCTGATTATTCAAAACCTTATAGGTAAGAAGAAGAATTTTAAATTCTATTCTAGAATTAACAGGAAGCCAATGAAGAGAGGCCAATATGGGTGAGATATGCTCTCTCCTTCTAGTCCCCGTCAGTACTCTAGCTGCAGCATTTTGAATTAACTGAAGGCTTTTTAGGGAACTTTTAGGACAACCTGATAATAATGAATTTCAATAGTCCAGCCTAGAGGAAATAAATGCATGAATTAGTTTTTCAGCATCACTCTGAGACAAGACCTTTCTGATTTTAGAGATATTGCGTAAATGCAAAAAAGCAGTCCTACATATTTGTTTAATATGCGCTTTGAATGACATATCCTGATCAAAAATGACTCCAAGATTTCTCACAGTATTACTAGAGGTCTGGGTAATGCCATCCAGAGTAAGGATCTGGTTAGACACCATGTTTCTAAGATTTGTGGGGCCAAGTACAATAACTTCAGTTTTAACTGAGTTTAAAAGCAGGAAATTAGAGGTCATCCATGTCTTTATGTCTGTAAGACAATCCTGCAGTTTAGCTAATTGGTGTGTGTCCTCTGGCTTCATGGATAGATAAAGCTGGGTATCATCTGCGTAACAATGAAAATTTAAGCAATACCGTCTAATAATACTGCCTAAGGGAAGCATGTATAAAGTGAATAAAATTGGTCCTAGCACAGAACCTTGTGGAACTCCATAATTAACTTTAGTCTGTGAAGAAGATTCCCCATTTACATGAACAAATTGTAATCTATTAGACAAATATGATTCAAACCACCGCAGCGCAGTGCCTTTAATACCTATGGCATGCTCTAATCTCTGTAATAAAATTTTATGGTCAACAGTATCAAAAGCAGCACTGAGGTCTAACAGAACAAGCACAGAGATGAGTCCACTGTCTGAGGCCATAAGAAGATCATTTGTAACCTTCACTAATGCTGTTTCTGTACTATGATGAATTCTAAAACCTGACTGAAACTCTTCAAATAGACCATTCCTCTGCAGATGATCAGTTAGCTGTTTTACAACTACCCTTTCAAGAATTTTTGAGAGAAAAGGAAGGTTGGAGATTGGCCTATAATTAGCTAAGATAGCTGGGTCAAGTGATGGCTTTTTAAGTAATGGTTTAATTACTGCCACCTTAAAAGCCTGTGGTACATAGCCAACTAACAAAGATAGATTGATCATATTTAAGATCGAAGCATTAAATAATGGTAGGGCTTCCTTGAGCAGCCTGGTAGGAATGGGGTCTAATAAACATGTTGATGGTTTGGATGAAGTAACTAATGAAAATAACTCAGAACAATCGGAGAGAAAGAGTCTAACCAAATACCGGCATCACTGAAAGCAGCCAAAGATAACGATACGTCTTTGGGATGGTTATGAGTAATTTTTTCTCTAATATTAAAATTTTGAAAATAAAAATAAATAAAAATCCACTGGACAGGCTGTGGAGCAGCACAGGTAAAAATCCACTGAACAGGCTGTGGAGCAGCACAGGTAACACACGACAACAGTGCTAAAATAAAATAAAAATCCACTGGACAGGCTGTGGAGCAGCACAGGTAACGCACAACAACAGTGCTAAAATAAAATAAAAATCCACTGGACAGGCTGTGGAGCAGCACAGGTAACGCACGACAACAGTGCTAAAAAATAAAATAAAAATCCACTGGACAGGCTGTGGAGCAGCACAGGTAACGCACGACAACAGTGCTAAAAAAAATAAAAATCCACTGGACAGGCTGTGGAGCAGCACAGGTAACGCACGACAACAGTGCTAAAAATAAAATAAAAATCCACTGGACAGGCTGTGGAGCAGCACAGGTAACGCACGACAACAGTGCTAAAATAAAATAAAAATCCACTGAACAGGCTGTGGAGCAGCACAGGTAACGCACGACAACAGTGCTAAAAAATAAAATAAAAATCCACTGAACAGGCTGTGGAGCAGCACAGGTAACACACGACAACAGTGCCAAAAAAAAAACAAAAATCCACTGAACAGGCTGTGGAGCAGCACAGGTAACGCACGACAACAGTGTTAAAAAATAAAATAAAAATCCACTGAACAGGCTGTGGAGCAGCACAGGTAACGCACGACAACAGTGCTAAAAAATAAAATAAAAATCCACTGGACAGGCTGTGGAGCAGCACAGGTAACACACGACAGTGCTAAAAAAATAAAATCCACTAGGCAGGCTGTGGAGCAGCACAGGTAACGCACGACAACACCGCTAAAATAAAATAAAAATCCACTTGGCAGGCTGTGGAGCAGCACGACAACAGTGCTAAAAAATAAAATAAAAATAAAAACGAAAGCGTTAGCAAGCTAGTTAGCTTGCCAACGCTGATGAAGGTTAGCTGATAAAAGTGCTCCGTCGCGATGCTTCGACCGTTAGAGGTCTTCTTTAGGCGTTGGAGCACGGTGAAAAAGTAAAAAAAAGTAGTCTTGAAAAAGACTGTTAATTCAAAGAACTCAAACAGCTCAGTTCAAACAGCTAACAGATACAGCAGAACACCGCTGTGCTCCGGAACAGGAAGTCAAGTCAAGTCAGAACCCGGTATTTGTCTTTACCGGATGATCAAAAACCAAATGGAACTCATGGGAAAATTCATCAAAAGATTCTAGCAGTGATGATTTATTGCTCCACAACGCAGTGACCCACGCCAGGGCGTCCCCTCGCAGCAGATTTGTAACATATGACACACGGCTGCTCTCAGAAGAGAAAGACACCGGTCGCTGAGCAAAAACCAAAAAACACTGTATCAAAAACGGAGCACAAGTCTCCACATCTCCCGAATAAGGTTCCGGATGACATATAACCGGTTCAGGAACCGATTCTCTGGACGGCGAACTTATCTGTACCGGGCTCGATGGAACCGGAGCTGCAACCGCAGGAAGCGGAACTGCCTGCGCTACTAGCTCCGTAACACGGGCATCTGTCTGCTGAATTTGGATCGAAAGGTGCTGTACTTGCTCCCAAATCATCTCCAGGTGTTTCTGGACTTTTTCCTGAAAAGGAACTGCCTCTGCCGCTGGGTCCATACTGGAATGGCCAGAGAATTCTGTTATGGCGTGGACGCGGATTGAGGAGCGATCCAGCGTCTGACTGAACCCAGCGTCAAATAACCAGAAGCAGTTCCAAAACAAACAAGTTTTATTTTTTTCCCCTAGTGCTGATAAACTTTATTGTTTTTGTGCAAAGTTGGGACAGGGCAACAAAAGAGTGGAAAAGTTGATGAATGCTCAACGAACACCTAATTGGAAACAGGTGAGTGTCATGATTGAGTATAAAAGGAGCATCCCCAAAAGGCTCAGCCGTTCACAAGCAAAGATGGGCGAGGATGAACAACTGCATAAAAAAACAGTCCAACAGTTTAGGAGCATTTAGGGATTCCATCATCTACAGCCCATAATATAATCAGAAGATTCAGAGAATCTGGAGAACTTTCTACACGTAAGCAGCAAGGCCAAAAACCAACAATGAATGCCTGTGATGCTTCGATCCCTCAGACGGCACTGCATTAAAAACCGCCATCATTGTGTAAAGGATCTTACCGCGTGGGCTCAGGAACACTCAGGAACAATCATTGTCAGTTAACAGTTCGTCGCTACATCTACAAGTGCAAGTTAAAACTCCACCGTGCAAAGTGAAAGCCATACATCAACAACATCCAGAAATGCTGCGTCCTTCTCTGGGCCCAAGCTCATTTGAAATGGACAGACAAAAAGTGGAAAAGTGTGCTGTGGTGTGATGAGTCCACATTTCAAATTGTTTTTGGAAATCATGGACGTCATGTCCTCCGCACAAAAGAGGAAAAAGTCCATCCAGATTGTTACCAGCGCAAAGTTCAAAAGTCAGCATCTGTGATGGTATGGGGGTGTGTTAGTGCCCATGGCATCGGCAACTTACACATCTGTGGCACCATCATTGCTGAAAGGTACATCCAGGTTTTGGAGCAACACATGCTGCCACTTTTCAGGGACGTCCCTGCTTATTTCAGCAAGACAATGCCAAGTCACATTCTGCATGTGTTACAACAGCATGGCTTCGTAGTTAAAGAGTGCGGGTACTAGACTGGCCTGCCTGCAGTCCAGACCTGTCACCCATTGAAAATGTGTGGCACATTATCAAGCACAAAATACGACAATGGAGACCCTGGACTGTTGAACAACTGAAGTCGTACTTCAAGCAAAAATGGGAAAGAATTCCACCTACAAAGGTTCAACTATTAGTGTCCTCAGTCCTCGGGTGATGTAACACAGTGGTAAACATACCACAGCTTTTTTGAAACATGTTGCAGGCATCCATTTCAAAATTAGCAAATATTTGCACAAAACAATCAAGTTTATCAGTTTGAACATTAAATATCTTGTCTTTGTGGTGTATTCATTTGAATATAGGTTGAAGAGGATTTGCAAATAATTGTATTCTGTTTTTAATTACATTTTACACAATGTCCCAACTTCATTGGAATTGGGTTATGTCTCAAGTTGTAGAGATTTGCTTTCAGTTTAAGGAAGATAATTTTAGAAAAAAAATGTATTTGAAATGGAATAAACAAATTAAAATGTGTGAAATACCAAGTGTTCCAATACTTTTGAGAAACACTGAAGGAGTAGCATCTTACATCTCATATATGTGCAGCAGATAAGAAAATATTTAGAGTGGAATCATGCAAATGGTGATACAAGCATCAAATGTGGCACAAATAATCCACAGACATAAACTCTTTTGAAAAAAAGTGATTGGCCACTTGAATTTTCAATAGGCAGCCAGGTAGGGGTCAACTGAAGAATTACAGGGGGTCAAAATGAAAAGATCCTCTAATCATATAGAAAACTACACCACATTATTATCACTTACTGGAGGCATTGCTGGGCAGGTAGCATAGATTTACATTTACGCTACCTGGCTATACCTGCCTGCAGTAGTAGGCGGGTATCCCAATACCTGCCCGCTGTGCATAAACTGATGACGTCATAGCGCGCAGTCCCAAGAACTGTCCACAAAGGAAAAGATGAAAAGGCGAGAAGAGGTGTGTTGGCTCAATACAGATATTACAGATGATTTTCTCATGGATAGTACGACAGTGAGCAGCAGCCCAAAGCAGCTTGATGAGGACGCACTGGTGAATTTGGAGAGCCACGCGGTACCAGCCAACACAACAAAAGTATAAGTAAGCTCACTGAAGCTGTTTTCGTCTATCAGCCGAAGCTGAACTGCAAAGTTTTTCTCCCTATTGGTGGTGGTGGGGCAGGACAAAGACATAAGTGATAGTGATTGGGTCACTGAGACAAAAGACAAGAACATACATAATTTAATTTTAGATTTATTTGATGGTTTGTGGCCTGTTGAGGTGCAATAAATGCCAAAAAATTGTAAAATATTTGTTCTCTTGGTTGTTCTACTATTATGAACATAGTAATGATAATATCTGCAATAATATGAGCGAAGCGCCGCGCAGTGGCACAAAGCTCACTCATGGTACAGGGTGTCCCAAACAGGAAGTGCCAAATTTTGAGTCCACAGTGAAACAGGACATGTCAGATATCAAAAACTTCCTGGATCCCACGAGCTGGAAATGACGGGTCAGTGCAAACGAGATGTCACATTACAAACAGAGTGTTATGTGTCGGACGCAGCCCAGAGAACCGACCAGCGTTTGAAGGACCCAGTATAAAATAAGCAGAGCACGGTACAAAGGATAACAGAGTTTAATGAACATAACAGTGCTGTGAAAAATATAAAAGTGCGCGGTCTGGCGTGGTGGATTGCGGTGCGCTCCCAGCAGTGCTAACGGTCCGGAGCCAGAACTGGTTCGGACCCAAGGACCCCACCGACACCCCCCCAGGTGGCCGCGACAAACCGGATCTGTGAAAGAAGGAATCATTATGTGAGTCCACACTCAACACACAGAGAGAACGCTCAAAGGTGTACAAAACGCAAACACTTCCTGGCTTAATTACTATCAGCTTCCCACCCTGCAGGCATGGGAACAATCCAGTTCACAAAACTCCACAGCAGTGGAAGCTGATTAAACAACTACATACAGCTCATATAATAAAGGTGTGAGGGACACCATATTTACTGACTGTATAAATGTTAGTCACAAATCTAACGTACCTCAGGAAGTGTGCTGACGAGCGTGAGACCTCACCCCCTCCTCTTTCACAGACCATGCATCAAACCTGACGGTCTCTGCATCCACTGATGATGAGATGGCTCTCGAACGACGATCTCACCCGTCTGGTCACAAGTCGAGTCTCTGGCAAATACACTGTGTACTCCAGTCTTAAATGCCACCATGTTCCAATCCATGTAGATGCACCACAGCTGTGAGTCCTGACGAGCCGCAGGTGATCATGGTGAGGTCCGGATAAACTCAGCTACACAGCCACTCAGTCCCAAATGCAAGCCACCTGGAGGAAAAACAAAAGACAGAAACAAAAAGCAGCCAGGCCCCCCAGCCATACAACAGTACCCCACCCTCACGGGAAGCCTCCCGGCGACCACACAAACCTGGCCCAGGAGAAACACCCCCCTCCAGGGACCATGGCTGGAAAACGTAATCCGCATTCATCTCCACCAGAATCCTCATCTACAGAACGGTAGTGTCTTCCTACTCTGGCTGCATCTTTGCCCTTGTTTCTATCAGTCAATTAGCACAGCGTGTGGCCAGGAGTTCTTGAACCTGTGCGGATCAGCCTTTGTCCAACCATGTTCCAGGTCTGATTAGTCCTAAACAAAAAAGACAAACACAAACAAACAAACACACCCCCCCCCCCTCCCCAGAGGCCCATCCCATCAAACCCCGGGAAGGGGAGAAAAGAAAAAACAACCCAAACCCAAGCCAACAAAAAAAAACAACCAACACCCCCCCCCCCCGCCCCAGAGGACCGCCCCACCAAACCCCGGGAAGGGGAGAAAAGAAAAACAACCCAAACTCAGTTTGCAAACAAACTGCCAACACCGCCCCCCCCCCAACGACATGTAGGGACCAACACCCCCCAGAGGACATCCCGCCAGCTCCAGGAGTAATAACCACAGCCGAGGTCCCTCGGGATCCAACGTCACCCACAGGGACTCCCAGCGCCTCCCAGAGGACCATTCCATCAACCCCAGGAGACGCCTCCCCTCATGACCAACGGACCCAGTCCCCGGCCGTCTATGGCTAGATGGACCCACAGCCCTTCCCCCCCAGAGGACACCACAGTCAAACCCTGAGGGTGGAAACTGGGGGGAAAAACAAAAGGAGAAAAAAAAAAACATACAAACAAAACAACCCCAACCCCACCCCCTTGGCGCAGTGGAAACTGGAAGCACGTCCAGTGTCACCAACCGTGACTATACCCCAGAAGCCAACCGGGAGGAGTGGAACAGCGGTTATGGCAGACAGCACAAAACGGCGCCACTCCTCCGACTTCCAAACCAGCCACTAGCTGCGGGTATATCCCACTGCCCCAAACCTCAGCCACGCCGATGGCAGATGGCTCAAAGGTGTGCTGAAGCCGGAGGTGGAACAGGGAAACAACAAACAAAAACATCCCCCCCCCCCCAGGTGCAGAGGTTACCTGGGAAACGCCCAGCATAACCAAACTGCACCACTCCAGCAACGCCGACACTACGGCTCACACGGCTGGAGCCAGAGGAGAAGAGAGGGAACAAAAAGAAAACACCCCAAACCCACCCCCTCCCCTGCCGGGTGCAGAGGTCACCTGGGAAACGCCCAGCACAACCAAACTGCACCACTCCAGCAACGCCGACACCACGGCTCACATGGCTGGAGTCAGAGGAGAAGAGAGGGCACAACAAAAAACAAAAACAAAAAAAAGAAAAAAGAAAAAACACCCAAATACCCCCCCATGACCCCCCAGGGGACCGTCCCATCAAACCCCGGGAGGCGAAACCGAAAGAAACAAAAAGAAAGACCAACAGACCAACACAAAGTTGCCTGGGTCCCTTTCTTTTCCAGACAGACTGCAGGGCCACAACCCCAGACCCCAATAGTGAAAAACAAAAAACAAAATCCCACACAAAAACCAACTCAAAAAACACCCACACAAAATGAACTAACACAAAACAAATAAGTGATTTATACCGTCAAGCTCAAACAAATGGAACACACCTGTTCCAACTTAAGAGCTTGACGGTAATGTGACTCAGTCACCAACAGAGGGAGCCAGAGTGCTAAAAATAAAAAACCCCTTTGGTGACAGAAAAATAATTCATGCTGCTTTTCCTGTGAGCAGCACACAACAAAAATGTGATTCAACTAAATAACACCGAGCTGACAACAGACGCAGTAGCTATCATTACCCGGGGAAACGGGGCTACGACTGTAACACAGGAAGCACCGACCCGTGCCACAGAGCTCCGCCGTGCGCGTTCACCCATTACAGACCCACTCCTGCAGCTCACGTTCAAAACTCTTATCCGGTCGAAGTGCGACGTGAAGCCGTCGCCAGTCACACTCCACCACGACCCAGGATAGGCACAAACACAGGAACACGCTGCACCGAGCGCTCAAATCAGTATTCAGTAATGGGTTCTCCAACGCGCACCATCCGGGCGGAGAGCACCCGCACTGATCCGGATAACTTCTGAACGTCTGCTGCCGCCTTCCCGGCGCGTTACCGTCTCTGCTACCGCTGGGTCCGTGATGTTTGGCCAGAGACTACTGTTATGTGTCGGACGCAGCCCGGAGAAACCGACCAGCGTTTGAAGGACCCGTATAAAATAAGCAGAGCACGGTACAAAGGATAACAGAGTTAATGAACATAACAGTGCTGTGAAAAATATAAAAGTGCGCGGTCTGGCGTGGTGGATTGCGGTGCGCTCCCAGCAGCGCTAACGGTCCGGAGCCAGAACTGGTTCGGACCCAAGGACCCCGCCGACACCCCCCAGGTGGCCGCGACAAACCGAGTCTGTGGAAAGAAGGAATCATTATGTGAGTCCACACTCAACACACAGAGAGAACGCTCAAAGGTGTACAAACAGCAAACACTTCCTGGCTTAATTACTAATCAGCTTCCCACCTGCAGGCATGGAACATCAGTTCACAAAAACTACACAGCAGTGGAAGCTGATTAAACGACTACATACAGCTCAATATAATAAAGGTGTGGAGGGACACCATATTTACTGACTGTTATAAATGTTAGTCACAAAATCTAACGTACCTCAGAAGTGTGCTGACGAGCGTGAGACCTCACCCCTCCTCTTTCACAGACCATGCATCAACCTGGACGTTCTCTGCATCCACTGATGATGAGATGGCTCTCGAGACGACGATCTCACCCGTCTGGTCACAAGGTCGAGTCTCTGGCAAATACACACTGTGTAACTCCAGTCTTAAATGCCACCATGTTCCAATCCATGTAGATGCACCACAGCTGTGAGTCCTGACGAGCCGCAGGTGATCAGGGTAAGGTCCTGATAAACTCAGCTACACAGCCACTCAGTCCCAAATGCAAGCCACCTGGAAGGAAAAACAAAAGACAGAAACAAAAAGGCAGCCAGGCCCCCCAGCCATACAACACAGAGACCACCGCCAGAACAGGTATATAAATAATTACGACAATACCTACACACGCAATTACATAACAAATAACTAAAATGAATGACCACATAACACAGAAACAGAGTGACACATTGGTCTGGGCGCTGAACGGACAGGGGGGCGTGGCTGCCAACAGCAGCAGCTGCTGAGATCTCTGCTCCTGGACCTCCCAGCTGGGGAACACGTATCGTGTTTTGAAGGACATGAACTTGCAGCGTTCCTCCGTGAGGCACATGTCTCTGCCTGCTGTCTTCACGTGGAAATACGAGGTCTATTAGAAAAGTATCTGACCTTATTATTTTTTTCAAAAACCATATGGATTTGAATCACGTGTTGATTACATCAGACATGCTTGAACCCTCGTGGGCATGCAAGAGTTTTTTCACGCCTGTCGGTTACTCATTCGCCTGTGGGCAGTCTTTGAGTGAGGAGTGGCCCACCCTCTCGTCGATTTTTTTCATTGTTTAGGAATGGCTCAGAGACTGCTGCTTTGTTTGATCAAAATTTTTTCAAAACTGTAAGGCACAACTGAGTGGACACCATTCAATAAATTCAGCTGGTTTTCGGTAAAAATTTTAACGGCTGATGAGAGATTTTGGTCTTGGTAGTGTCGCCGTAAGGACAGCCCACGGCGCCTGACGGCGATCTGCGCTTCGAGGCGGCAGCGTCTCGCCGTTTCAAGTTGAAAACTTCCACATTTCAGGCTCTGTTGACCCAGGAAGTCATCAGAGAACAGAGAACTTTCAGAAGAAGTCGGCATGAGGAGTTTATTCGGACATTCCATTGTTAACGGACATTTTGTAATGAAAGAACGTGCGGGCAGAGTCGCATGTCGGGCCGGACCCGACCGCGGGGGGTCGCGACGGGAAAAACACCTCCGTTGGAAACCTTAACGGGCAAGTTGGAATATGCCCAAACTGTTAAACAATTTCTCAGTTACTCACTTGTTGAAAGCCATCAAAAGCCGCCTGAATTTTACAAATGGTTTTCAACACGGAGGTGTTTTTCCTTGCGCGCACGTCTTTCATTAAAAAATGTCCTTAAACAGTGGAATGTCCGCATAAAGTCCTCATGCCGGCCTCTTCTGAATCTTCTCTGTTCTCTCACGATGTCCTGGGTGAATTAAGCCTTAAATTAGGATGTTTTCAGGTCGAAACAGGCCGACGACGGCGCCTGGAAGTGCTGCAGGACGTCCCACTCCAAGGGAAGTCCTCACACCGACAGAAACACCCATAATCTCTCATCAGCCGTTAAACCTTTCACCGAAAACCAGCTTAATTTCTCGAATAGTGTCCACTCAGATATTCCTCACAGGTCCAGAAAAATTTTTGATAAAGCAACGCGCGCCGTCTCGAGCAGCGTGTGAAACAAAGGAATTCAGCCGAGAGGGCGGGACCACATCTCACTCAAGGCCTGCCCACAGGGAAATGACGTCACCGACACGCGTGAAAAAACTCACGCATGCACAAGAGGGTTCAAGCATGATTGGTGTAATCGCACGTCATTCAAATCCTAGTTAAAAAAAATAAATAAAAGGGTCGGTTTATTATCTAATAGACCTCGTACATAAATCTTCTTTCGCTTTTGCCAGGTTGCCAGGTTGCGGCCCGGCCCGACACACGTGTCCATACATCATCTAATTTTTCTTTTTTGAAAACATACATTTATCTCCTTGTTGATTTTAAGCATTTCATGCTCCTGTTGTTTCCGTCTGTTAATTAGAGCTTTGTAAACGTAAATTGCAGGGTCGAATCCCTGCGAGTGGCATTTATTTTTTTTTATTTTAACCAGGGTTATTTAACTGCAGGCTTCTGTATTGGGTTCCCCTTTTATTTATTTAATTTTATATCAGCTTAGTGGTTTTCACTAATTAAACACCAATATCTCATCTATCAGTGTACAGTGATCATATTAATTCTTTATATACCCACTGGCCATAATAAGACATAATGAGAGCACACTGCTTCATTCATGTCATTTCATGACTGTACGTCTGTGACCATGGGTCATATACAGAGGAACAGATGGTTCATACTTGTATTGTCCGCTCGATAAAAGGGCTTCAATAAAATGCGGTGTTGTTTATGGTGTGTATGTGTTTTTTTTTTTCTCCACAGCATAGGCACGATGTTTATTCACAGCACAGGAAAACTTTAATGAACAAGAAATATTTGAAAAAAAGACTAAAAATACACAATGAAAATTATTTTTATAATCTAAGTAATGCATTTATTCTGGCTTGACCTCCTGCTTTTCCATCTTGAGCTGATGCTTGGGAGGTGATGGTCAATGGGCTTGTGACCAGAGGATCCTCAGTTCAAATCCCCATCAGACCCCTTAAGGGCAGTTGGAAAAGGTACTTAATCCCAAAGTTGTTCCTTGTGTACAATTAAGCACCTTCCATGGCAGTGTGTGTGTGTGTGTGTGTGTGGTATCACTCTGAAGTTCTTTAAGCACGAAAGTACTAAGTACTATGAGTACTAGAAAGTACTATAAATGCACTCCTTTCACACTGTATACTTGTTACCTTAATGTAATGTGTCAGTTTTGCTTATTAGTCTATAAACTCCAACAGGAATGGGCATGTATGACTTTAGGGTTTACAGTAATTTTTGACTATTAAATTTTATTCTTTTAAGTTGATAGTTAAGCTGACCTAAAGTTAGCATAGCTGAATTTAGTGTAAGGTAATTGGTCTGCTAATGGTTTCAAAGTTAACTGAGAAGCTAATCCGCTAACAAAAAGTTAGCTTTGCTAATTAGCTGAACTGTGCCCACAAACTGTTGGAAACTCTGAGTTGCGCTTATGTTAATCTGTGCACTCGTTTGAGTAGGGTAGAAAACGTGGCTCTTCATTAATCAGATCATCTGGGAAACAATAAATATTAATTGAAGCTTATTTTGTACAAGATTTGATTTATAGTTTGTCATCAGAATCTAAATTAAACTGCTGTTCCTACAGAATATACATCTGACATTTTATTTACGTCAAGGTGTTCTCCGTTCTAAGTGTGTGCATTCATGCGCTACACACGTTCCACACAGTCTTTTATGAGTGAATGTACATCATTACACAGTTTGATAGTACCATGCAAATGAGAAAGATGCTTCTGGGTGAAATGTTCAGGATGGGATGCTCCAGGCTAACAAACCTTCACTGTAACATCTGCTTTTGTTCCATCTACCAATAAACTACATACGCCAGGTGCTTTGGGAAACAGAATCCCTGGCTGCAAAGGAAAAAAAATAGTGCAAGTAAAAAAAAAACAAGCATATTCCAACACAAACACCAGCAGACCTCATGACAGTTGCAACAAACAGCTGGACAAAGAGTCTTCCTATTTCTTGACACAGCAGTCAACAATAGTAAATATAATAGAGTATGTGTTGAAACTTCACAGACATGTTACATGATTAAGAGGCTATTTCATTCTGTATCCCCACCCACCACCACGTCACAACCCTTTCAGTTCCAACAGGTATGTATTTTTTTCACATGCAAATGTCACACCGCCGTCACTGTGCCGTCAATCCATCTGCAACACAGTGGCTGCACAGCGTTCTGCTCACTAGGACTTCTCATCATGCTTCTTCTTCTGGAACTTCCTGAACTGAGACTGGATTGTGACAGCCGCCTTCTCGGTTTCTGGGTCGTCCATGTCAATGTCAAAGTCCTCCGGGACATCTGTCTTAGTTGCTTCTGGAAGAGGACAGGAAATAACCTACATGAGTGACACGAATGTTTTTCTGATTGACATGTCTGAGTTCATTGAAGGATATGGTTTAAATTTTAGCAAATGATCTGACATGATGCTATTAAGACGCAAATTCTTAGGGATACACTGATGCTGCTGCTAGCAGAGGTGGACGAAGTCACTGTCAAGTCATTCTCAAATCATCAAACTGCAAGTCCCAAGTTAAGTCTCAAGTCAGCTTGCAAACACTTGGTGGTCATTATGACTTGAGACTTGACTTGGGACTTGCTGGTTCATGACTGAGAGTGACTTTATGGTGACTTCGTCCCATCTCTGGTTGCTAGTATTGGGTATTCAGTTTGGATAAAGCTTTAAGTGTACTCGCATCATCATCATACTAAATGCTAAATGCATACATAAAGCAGTTTATCATCTTCGCATGTAGAGTGGTGACCAAGTGGTTAGTGCACTTTTTTACAGAGCAGAAGATTCCCAGTTCAAGACCAACCCTGCCCACTGTCCATGTAATGTGGAATTGTGTCAAGAGAGCATAAACAAAACAAAAACATGCTAACTGCACATGCAGATCTGTTTTTCATCTGTTGTGGTGAAAAAAGGCTGAAGCAATATACAGTCTTTGCCTTGCATAAATGCCAGACTTTTTTTCTTTAAATTGGTGATATTTTGGAGAATTCTACTATACAGGATAACCAAAATATACATGCACAAGTTTTCAGAATCAGTCTTTTTTGGTGTATGAGTATTCAATCATTTACTGAAACCGCTAATTCCCATTCATGGTCACAGGGGGTTTTAAAGGTCACAGCAGGATTGGAGCCTGTGTCAGTGGGTGAGAGGTGGGCACATCCTCCACAGGCCACCAGTAGACACACATAGACAGACAAACACGCACACTGTCGCTCACACCTACAGTCAACTTAAAGTTTTCAATTCACCTAACCTGCATGTCTTTGAAAGTGTGAAAACCCGGTGCACCCCAGGGGGAACCATGTAAACATGGGAGAACATGCAAACTCCACAAAGGAAGGCTCAGGTCGGAAGCCAAACTAGGGTCTTCTTGCTGTGAAGCAATAGTGCCTAACCAACCTAAGCCACCATGCTGTCCCAAATCAATCCCATTGCTACATATTATCTGACCAAGAGGTGCTGCATATGGAGAAAAAGGCACAGTGGCTTAGTGACTCGCACTGTTGCCTCAAAGCAAGAACATCATTGGATTGCTTCCCACCTATTCCTTTCTGTGTGGAGTTTGCATGTTCTCCCATGTCTGATTGGATTTCTGCCAGGCACTCCAGTTTCCTTCCACAATCAAAAACAGGTTTATTTAGGGTCTTCTCCTTTCTCTGTCTGTGACCAAGGCAGCCTCTCTACATCTGCAGTAGGTCCCCTGGAATCGGACTGTGCCTGCCCACTGCTCGTAGTGGTTGGATTGTGTCTAAGTGTAATTAGGATGGGTTATCCCTCTGGGATTTGAAGAGGGCAAATTTCAATATATGTATGTACACTGACAATAGTTCACCACAGTCTCGTTTGAACCCTGCATGATATCACTCGATTTGACCACTTACGGGAACCTGCGCTCCGTTGTGCAATATATACACAGCATAACTTCACACTGATTAATTGTGTACTGCTTTGTTTTCGTCTGTAATCACCGTAGCAGTTCGTGAAAAGTGTTTTTTTTTTCTTCAGTTCCCAGTGGAGAAGAAAAGACGAGGCAAATGGGAGATGATGTGTCGGTAAGTGTTAACCTACACAGCTGACCAGAGTAGCGCCATTCTCTCTCCTGCAAAACTGACTTGACATGTTTGTACTCTGGCTCATAAACAAACTGCAACACAAGTCCACTTTCCACTGCATCATCTCTTTTTCTTTACATTTTCACTTTGTTTGTGTGTAATTTGCCCAAAAACCCATTGAAATGCTGTGGTGGTCCCCCGGAAGTAGAGAAATCACATCACATACGTCATTTTACCCCTTTAGTGCCCGCCCTCAAACGACACTGCGCTGCCCAATAAAGACTCTTCTTCATCTTCTTGAAAACAACAGTGGATCCAAAACAGAACCCTGAGGTACTCTACTTCTCTGATAATTCAGTTGCAGTGTCCTTATAAAGAACACAGTGCTGTTAGTAAGTCCCTTTGGCTGCTCCCTTGTTTTCACTCGGGGTCACCACAGCAGATTCAAGGTAGATCTGCATGTTGAATTGGCACGTTTTACAATAGAGGCCCTTCCTGATGCAACACCACACTGTATGAAGAAATGTAGCAGGGGTGGGGTTTGAACCATAAACCTTCCACACCGAAACCAAGCACAGTAACACTTGGCCACCACCCTGGGCTTTTTAAATGCAATGGACAAATTCATTTTAGACTTGTGCTCAAAGGTTTATATACCCTGGCAGAATTTTGATTTTTAGACATTTTCCACAGAATATGAATGACAACACACACACACACACACACACACCACACACACACACACACACACACACACACACACACACACACACACACACACACACACACACACACACACACACACACACACACACACACACACACACACAAATTCACTCGTGGTTGTGTGAAGCCATTTATTGTCAAACAACTGTGTTGACTCTTTTTAAATCATAATGACAACAGAAACTACTCAAATGACCCCGTTAAAAAGTTTACATACCCCAGTTTGCTACCCCCAAGGGGGGAATACTGTGTATTGCCCCCTTTAACATGAATGATGGCTTGGGGTCTTTTGCAGTAGATGTGGAAAAGGCTCTTTATTTTCTCTGATGGCAAAGCTGCCCATTCTTCTTGGCAAAAAGCCTCCAGTTCCTGTAAATTCCTAGGCTGTCATGCAAGAACTGCATGTTTGAGCTTTCCCCAGAGTGGCTTAATGGTATTGAGGTCAGGAGACTGAAATGGCTACTCCAGAACCTTCACTTTATACTGCTATAGCCAATGACAGGTCAAATTGGCCTTGTGTTTTGAATCATTGTCATGTCCAGGTACATCCTATGTGCAATGTCCTGGCTGATAAGTGTAAATTTTCATCCAGTATTTTCTGATAACATGCTGCATTCACCCTGCCATCACTTTTGACCAAGTTTCCTGTGCCTTTGTAGCTCACACATCCCAAAACATCAACAATGGTTGTGGCCAAAAAATTAAATTTTGGTCTCATCACTCCAAATGACTTCATTCTCTGTGCTGTTTGGCGTTTTGTAAGCGGGATACTTTGTGGCATTTGTGTATAATGGCTTTCTTCTGGTGATTTGACCATGCAGCCCATTTTTCTTCAAGTGTCTCCTTATTGTGCATCTTGAAACAGCCACACCACTTTGTTTCAGAGAGTCCTGTATTTCAGCTGAAGTTATTTGTGGGGTTTTCTTTTGCATCCCAAACAATTTTCTTGGCAGTTGTTGCTGAAATTTTTGTTGGTCTACCTGATCGTGGTTTGGTTCCAACAGAATCCCTCATTTTCTATTTCTTAATTGGAGTTTCAACACTACTGAAGGGCATTCTCAGTCCCTTGGATATCTTTTTATATTCCTTTCCTGTTTTATGCAGTTCAGGTACCTTTTCGTTGACAACTGGTTTGCTTTCCCTGTGACTCAGAAACCAGAAATGTCAGTGCAGCACTGGATGAAAGATGCAAGGGTCTGTCAGGAGCCTAGAAACTCACTGAGCTTTTATACACACACTGATTACAGGCAAACCGATTACACGTGAGGATGCTTACCTTTTGTAGCCATTCAAACCCGTTTGTGTCAACTTCTGTGCATGTTATCAGGCCAAAATCACCAGGGTATGTAAACTTTTGATCAGACTCATTTTGTTAGATTCTGTTGTCATTATGATTTTAAAAGCATAAACAATAAATGGCTTCACACAACCACTAACCATGAGTGAAATAAATGTTTGAATGTTATCATTCATGTTCTCTGAAAAATGGCCCAAAAAAAAATCTGCAAGGGTATGTAAACTTTTGAGCACAACTGTATGTATGTACAATGAAAATAAAGGCTCTTCTTCATCTTCTTGAAAACAACAGTGAACCCAAAAAAGAACCCTGAGGTACTCCACTTCTCTGAGAATTCAATTGCAGTTGCAGTTGCTGTGTTGTTATAAAGACAGCCCAGTCTCACGTTTTTTTCTCCCATGACGAAATTAATCAAATTTTCGTGACTGAGCTTTTTTAACTCTATTCCTAACCCTACTCCCACCCCCAACCCTAACCTTAACCATAACCTAATCTTACTCCTTCCCCCCACCCTAACCATAACCACCCCCAACCCCCCCGCTTCACTTTTAATTTCGTGTAGCCAACACGGAATGAATGAGAATGAATTCGTGCTGCCGTGACGAAATGAGGCGCTTTTCGTCACAATATCACGAATCAATAGAGTAATGTATATTTCGTGCTGCTGAAGCACACTTGCCGTGACACCAGGTTGTATAAAGAACACAGTGCAGCAAATACAATCTTAGCCAAGAAAGTACTAGTCCAGAAATACCAAAACAACTTTCAATTCTCTATAAAAAAATACAGTGATCACCTGTATCAAAAGCTGCAGATCCCATAACAGGAACACTGTGGAATCTGCACCCATCACCAGTAACACATCTTTCACCACTTTAGTGATTGCATTCTCCTTGATGTGCCCTACACCCCAACTGTAAAGCCTCCAAAAGTTTGTTCACTGGAACAAAATCAATCATTCAGCTGCAGTGATACTGATAATTAACTGACATCATGTGGTGATAATGAAGAACAAATGTGAGGAACATCACTGGAGGATTTACTGGAGGATCTTAGCAGCCATTACAAACATTGGCTTTTACTGTGACTTTCATAGCAATAAGGGATCAGCTAGACTATCGAGAAGAATCGTTAAGAAAAATCATAACTAAGAGTTATGCCGTCTCTAATGAATCATCACTCCTTTTATTCATTTATCAGTGAGCAGTCAGTCAATATAACAGAATACATGCATTATCAATAACCAATGGTGGTTTAAAGTAATTTGCAACAAAAAAAGAGAGAGGGGCAATGAGGATGAGTGAGAGCTGCAGATATTTTATAGGTTCCCTTGAGGCAGTGTTTTGAGTGCCTAAAATAAGCTTTAAATTCTGTGATTGCTAGTACTGAATTTTCCAGAGTTGTGAACCCAGCAGCATTTGCCTCTGACCCGTGACCTCCAGCTTTTGTGTTAACACAGCAAAATTATCAGCTGTCATGATGTTGTGTGTGTGAGAGAGAGTTAGAGAGAGACAGAGATAATGTCATGCTGCCTTCGGGTGCTAGAAAGGAATACCGTACCTGTGAGCACAAACCAACAAAGTCACATTTGAAAAGTTGTAATTTTCTAAACCTGTGTGTCTGAGACAAAGGGGTCATAAACTCCCCTTGATGAGACACTATGTCTGTTTGTGCAGCTAAGGCCCATTGGGGTTTTTTTTTTTTTATTATTTTTGTTTTATTAAAGATTGGAAAATGTGCCAGCAGTCTTTTTTTTTTCAGTGCATCCATTTCACTTTCACCCCTGGAAACTCAGCAGGAGCACATAGGTGTCTTGCTCAATGGTACCTCAGTGGTGGGAATGAACATATGATAATTACTGTTGAGTCTCTATTTAGTTTTATCTGACCACTTAGAGAATTGAACCCACAACCTCCCATTCACAAGACTATTTCTGTCACATTTAGACTGTCATTTCCACTTACAACATTTGTTTGTTTGTTTCATCCATTCACCATATCTTAAAAACAGTAAAGGACATTTACATAGGACCACCATGAATTTAGTGAGTTTATCTCTAATTTGGCAACCTGTGATAACATTTGATTGTTGGTGACTTCAGCATTCATATAAATAAGTCTTCTGACCCCCTCTGCAAATCATTTATGGACATTATGGATGCATTAGGATTTCAGCAATGCATTCAGGGTTCGACACACGTAAGTGGAAATACACTGGATTTGGTCCTCGTTCGTGGTATAGCTGTTACAAATATTGATATCATGTCTCCAATCACTCACTTCAGGTCTGATGATGATTTGAAGCAGAGGCGTCAGGTGTCCTCAGGAACTGTTGCAACCTGTCACCACGTTACGATTAATGGCACGTGTTGCTGGAGAATTATCAGGAACCATTAGGCACGGTCAAGAATAATGTTCCGCGTTGTTGTGCACTGTTGCATGATATTGCGCATAACAGCGCATCGTCAAGTTCTGTCACATTGTGAATGAGGCGAATTGTCTCCACACACACACACACACACACACACATATTCATCCAACTGTCAGCTGCTGAACAATTCAGATCGCACCAGTTTTTCCTCAACAGCCACAGCAGAAGAACTTTGTGACTGCATGCTTAGTTGGGCTCTGTGCCATGGAGTGGCGCAGAGAGGAGGAGGAGACAGAGAGCCAGAGGTGTGGCTTCATGTGGCTCTTGTCTCGCGCATTTTCCCAAACATCAGGCACATACAGCAGGTGGAACACCTGCAGGAGCATGCTGAGGAGCACTGGAACAAGGCTTTTAGCCGACTTGGCATCACTGTCCTCCTTCAGCATACTGCAGCAATGAAACCGAATGCAGTGCAGCAGGGTTTAATTGTGCGCACATCAGAGAAGAACGCTGTCACACTCTATTAAGGATCACCAATAATCAAGACGGATCAATGCTCTTAGTTGTAACCTCCACGACATGAGGCGAAATGAGGGCGGTGTGTGACATTCGTGGAAGATTTTTTTGACAGCCAAATACATGCTCCACAAAAATCACGAATATCACGCACCAACACGCACTATTAAGAAACCTATTCAGATGCGTTACATCACATTAAGAATGTCAGGAATGTGTCACAAATGATGCAAATATGACATTCGTGACCGCGAGATGCCATGCCTGAAGCTGATGCAGAAGATGTCTTAAATTCCTGTTTTCTGTTTCTTCAGCTCTGTAAAACTTTGCAAGGGGGACTGTGAAAATGAGAGATTACAGTAGTGAAATGAAAAGAAAAGCCGAAAGACCAACCTGAGTAAAGCAAGAAATAATAACTTATCCACCTTATTCCTGGGGGCACTACTGTAGAAGCGATTATGGGTGTGACTTCCTGTTAGACACTGGAAGTAGCAGTGAGCCATTGTTTTTTAGTGGTTTTCATTTCCCAGACTGGTTTATTTGAAGGATTATTGTTTTCTTTTCCAGACGATCTTCAGCCCCCGTAGCATTTAAAAAATGTCCTTGCCCAACGAAGTTAAATCTGCGGCTACAACAGCGATGTTTTTAGCGTGCAGCTGGACTGAGAGAGTTTCCAGGTTGATGGAAGGTTAATGCTGTAAATAAAGTGCTGTCATGAAAACCCTACTGCATCACTTCTTGATCATAATGTCCTTTATTGCTGCCCTCAAAAGAACCAGATGAAATGGATCAGGGTGAGGAGCTTGTTTGCAGTAACAAAGTCATCATGTTGGACCCAGAGATGGAGAAGATCACACCTGTTCAATCATCATGTGTGACATGCATCCACCAGAGAGGCCACACCCTGTTGCTGACTGCATCTTAGAGAGTGATGCAGACTCCCATCTGTATGCAGGGATTCTACTCACAGAATTTCAAACACTTCACCATCAATGCTGGTTGTGGCCCAAATTCTAATAACTTTGATCAAACTAAGACAGAACGTTGTCATGGCTGATTTGGAACACTGATTAAAATACCACAAGGCCAAGTCAGCAGCACAGTGGGACTGTGAGTAGACATTATGTGTGAACACATGAAGGATCTCACTGTGTGACTGCCTCATGAAACAATTAAAGCAACATTGCCAAAAGCTTTAAAAGAGCACATTGTTGACACAACCTGTGTAATTGACTGCACAGAGACACTTTTCAAAAAGCAAAAAACCTGGATTCAAGAAGTGAGTCATACAGTCACTATTATGCCATTAACACAGTTAAGTATTTAGTGGTTGTTTCTCCCTCTGGAATAATCATGTTCATTTCTGACGGTTATGGTGGAAAATGTGACATGTACAGAATACAGATAATGTTTTGTTTTTTTAAAGATTTGGAACATATGTTGAAAATGTATGGAAAGCACTGTTTTCCTTGTAATACTGTAATAAAAAACAGCTGAAAGTGTCTTATTTCCATCCTTCTTTATTTTCCTTCATACACTACTCTTTTGTTGTGTAACACACAGAACACCTGTTAAGTGATGACTGTATTTTTAAGGGATTCAGATATTTGGGGCAGAGCAGAACCTTCTTTGCAACAAATTCATCCACTAATGTTGGAAGCATGTGTCCAGATAACCAGCTGCAGGCACATCAGTGTCAACTGGACCTGGAGGGATGTAAAAATATTGCTTAGAGTTTATTTTAATGAAGGCTCACATGTATTCTGTCACATTAGTTCATACATTATAATTAACTAAAGTTACCCACCTGGAGCTGTACCCTGACCTGCGCTGCATGAACACCTGCTCTTTGTATTCACCTGATGCTGAACTTCAAACCCAGCCTCGGTGATGAGGGATTTTAAGGCTTCTACTGGCCTCTATGTCTGCCTTAAGGTAAATAAGTTGTGCCCCAAGACCTCTTCTAACAGAACCGGAGAGACCTTATTACTGTGCAGGTCCTGATACGCCTCAGAGCTTTTCAGATTGTTCACTGCCTCCCGTCCGGAGCGAGAGCTAAGGAAGTAGCTAAAAATGCTACCATATGTTATCTTAGGCCACTTCTTCATGTCGTCCTCCCACCTCTCTATATTTGTAGACAGCAGGATTGTAATGTTGTCTTGTTTGAGCTGTGACAGCTGTTGTTTACGTCTCTAACCCTCATAGAAAGTGGATTCACGTGAACAGTTAACATGTAAACAAACGCTGATTCCAGTTCATAATCCACGCAAAGCCTCATGCGGGCTCAGAATAAGGTGGATAAAGTATAAAGGAGCTCAACTGAGTCTGGCAAAATGGAAATAAAGGAGGGTAAAAATAAGAAAAATAGAATTCATCAGATGGATTTAGTAAGAAATGGAACAAACTGATCAGTGTTGATATTTTGATTGTTCTACATCAAAATATAGTGTATATGCATGACTCAACTCAACCTTTATTTCTAAAGCACGTTCAAAATGACATCAGTCGACCAAAGTGTACATAATTAAAAAACGGGCACCAAGTTACCCCCAATCATAAATAAATGAATTAAAAATAACAATAAAATTACAACAGGCAGTAAAACAGATAAAAGACAAAATAAAATAAAGAGTCAAAAGTAGTAGGAAATAATTTTATTAGATTTAATTTATTTTATTTACATAGTGCCAAATCACAACAAAGCTGCCAAATAAGTAAGGTCTGACCTTACCAACCCCTAGAGCAAGCACACAGGCAACACGTGGTAAGGAAAAACTCCCTCCGATGATATTGAGGACGAATTCTCAAGCAGATCTAACTGAAAGGGGTGACCCTCTGCTTTTGGCATGTTACAGAGAGACTACAACTAAGATAAATTTGTCAGGAAAAACAGAAGAAATACTAAGGTGCAACACAGATGTAATCACTCATTTAGGAAACACCAGAGAAAAGAAATTTTTAGTTTTTAAAGAGGCTTTAAAAGTCTCTAGGGACAGGGATGATATAATATTAAAAGGGAAACTATTCCAGAGCCTGGGGGCAGCCGCTGCAAAGGCTATGTCACCTCTCATCTTTAATCTGGTTTTAGGTACCTCCAGCAACGTTTGGTCAGAAAACCTTAAGGCTCTGGTTGGGGTGTAAGGAAAAAGAAGCTCCGAAAGGTACACTGGGGCCAGGCCATTGAGGGCTTTAAAAACAATTAAAAGAAGTTTGAAATCAACCCGGTAACAGACGGGAAGCCAGTGAAGAGTAGCCAAGACCTCCGTAATGTGGTTGGACTTTTTCTTTCCTGGAAGAAGATGGGCAGCAGTGTTCTGAATAAGCTGGAGGTGGTTTAGAGAGGTCTGATCCAAGCCAACGTATAGAGAGTTACAATAATCTAGTCTACTTGTAACAAAGGCATGGATAACTTTCTCAAAGTCAATCCTAGAGAAATAGGGGTTGGACTTGGCTAGGAGATGGAGTTGGAAGAAGCTTGTTCTAACAACAGCACTAATCCGCTTATCAAATTTAAAATGGCTGTCAAAAATCACCCCAAGGTTCTTCACACAGGAGTGAATGTTGGAACCCAGAGAACACAAGACATCAGCAGAGCAGGCTGTGGAAGTGCTCCCCCCAAACAGTATACCCTCTGTCTTGGATTCATTAAGATTTAACGACAATGGATTCAGCCATTCAATTATACTAGCGTGCTGCCCATGGGGATCCACGGGCTCTAGATTGGGTAGTGTTTGTAAAATAGGTAGCTGACATTTTTCAAGGGTGGTAATAAATTATATAAAGTTTCTATAATGATTTGGAATGGCGTGTGAGTCCAGAATGTAATTATTAACGTCCATTGTTCACTGTTGTTACGTAATATCCATAATTTCCCACAAAATATTAGTCCTATGACTGTTCTGTTTTGGCAGTGTTCATCCTTGTCCCAAAATACATAAGCATACCAAATGGCAAATGTCAGCACTCCCCAGTGTTTGAAGATACACACACGCATACATGTACACAAATGCCAATTGGCTTTTAATATATAGATACTGAAGATGATTCTCCAGATAGTATTATCTATTAGTTTTTTGCAAAGTTGATAAGTTGATTTGAGATTTCTTGTTTTTCCTGTAAAACTTATTTATAATCAAGTCTAAACTGTCAAATCATTTGGATGGTGGCTGGATGGTGGCTATCCTTGACACTGTATAAA
Source organism: Thalassophryne amazonica (assembly GCF_902500255.1). Classification (NCBI taxonomy): domain Eukaryota; kingdom Metazoa; phylum Chordata; class Actinopteri; order Batrachoidiformes; family Batrachoididae; genus Thalassophryne; species Thalassophryne amazonica. The sequence continues at coordinate 69,631,346 of NC_047106.1, read as the reverse complement.
TTACTTTAGAAGAAACTGACAATTTGTTTATTGCAGTCCTACCCATTAAGGAATTGGGCAAGTTACATCATCAAACACGGTCTTTTTCATTGTTATTGAGTAACAGTGTGAAGTTAAAGGATGATAACTGGTGGTTTCGTTTATGTCAAAGTATCACATACTTGACAACGTGATATATGAGTGAAAAATGACACTGTATGTAGTTACTGCGTTCCATTCCTTCTGACAGTGGATAAAATGTACATTTAGGTCAGTCTATTTATCTAATCTGAAGTTTGATAAAATTCAGAGATACAGATAATTGCTTCTGAAAGAGATGTTGATGGATTCCTTTGAAATAAAAGAATGCCAGCTACATAAAGATTCATGTATGTATTTTTTTTCTGTATGCCTTTTCAATTCTCCTTACAAGAGACACATGATGTTCTGTAAAAAGACAGAAGAGTAAATGAGAGCCTGAATGTGATTATTGTGCACTGATGCAGAAAAAATTGATGTGAAATACAGGCATTGGCTATTATAGAAGCATAGGATGAGTTATCCAGATTAAATAACTGAATCTCCAAATGCAAAATTGTCAAAGGTTATGATCAGTGGTGGGCACAGTTCCGGTAATCTGATCATTATCGGATCGCTTTTCAGATAACTTTGAAAACCATCATTGGACAAAATATCTTCTGATACGTTTTAGTCCAATAGTTTTTTAAAAAAAAAGCTAATTTCTTTTGACCCCATAGTGATATGCTGGCAATATCACCCAAGTCATCCAGAGGCATACAGTTTTAACTTATGGTTAAAATTTTAACAAAACAAATTTTGGACAAGTTATTTAAATTAACATCACGTCTGAAGTTTTATAAAGTGAAAATATCAGATATATGTTTTAGTTTTAAAGTATTGGACTAATTTTAAAGGTTTTAGTGTGGACATGGTGTGTGCGCAGTGCATTCTGGGTAAAGGTTCACAACAGGAGAAATGCATTTGAGATGCTCTGATCAGGCTCCACATGGACAACAGCATTAAACTCTTTGTATATTGTGCCTAAAACTCTCGTGAATATATTCTCTGGGTTTATAGATGTTGTTATTGTGTTTGTTTTATGTAAAAACACCAGAAGAAGCCCAGGTTGCTTCCTCCAAAAGCCGAAAAGTCTGTTAAATTGTGATTCAGGCCATGTGACATAACCAGCGTCAAAATGCATAGAACGCTGCCATTTACCGGTGACCGGTTATATCACAGTGTTGTCGACCGCAGGATTTTAAAATTATCTGTAGGTTTCCAAAACCTGAGATACCACACATGTGGAGAAAAAAAAACAAAACATAGATCTGATGGCTTTAGTTGTACAGTGTGTGGTGTCAGCCACACGGGAAAAACACACACAAACAGATTTCACACACGAACATTCCCAGGTCAAACACCTCGCTTTCTGATTAGCTGCATGTCACATTTAGCTCCTCACATCCTTCTTAACACACCACACATGGCAGGAATATCTGATAAGATTATATTTAGCATCATCACGATTGTCGGGGTGTCCTTAAGATTGTCGGAAGGGGAAGATCGGGTCCGATATCGGCCTAATTATCTTGCCACGTGAACCAGGCTTGATCCAGGCTTGATGTTATGATGCGTCACGGAGCGACTGATTGATCTGTTATAATACCGCACCGAACAAGTTTTCAATATTATTTGATTTCTTTGTGCGACTGACATCGTTATTCAAGCATTCAAAAGGTGATTCCTATTGCCACACGAGAAAGTTTTTTTGACAGTCAATCAATCAATCAATTTTTTTATATAGCGCCAAATCACAACAAACAGTTGCCCCAAGGCACTTTATATTGTAAGGCAAGGCCATACAATAATTATGTAAAACCCCAACGGTCAAAACGACCCCCTGTGAGCAAGCACTTGGCTACAGTGGGAAGGAAAAACTCCCTTTTAACAGGAAGAAACCTCCAGCAGAACCAGGCTCAGGGAGGGGCAGTCTTCTGCTGGGACTGGTTGGGGCTGAGGGAGAGAACCAGGAAAAAGACATGCTGTGGAGGGGAGCAGAGATCGATCACTAATGATTAAATGCAGAGTGGTGCATACAGAGCAAAAAGAGAAAGAAACAGTGCATCATGGGAACCCCCCAGCAGTCTACGTCTATAGCAGCATAACTAAGGGATGGTTCAGGGTCACCTGATCCAGCCCTAACTATAAGCTTTAGCAAAAAGGAAAGTTTTAAGCCTAATCTTAAAAGTAGAGAGGGTATCTGTCTCCCTGATCTGAATTGGGAGCTGGTTCCACAGGAGAGGAGCCTGAAAGCTGAAGGCTCTGCCTCCCATTCTACTCTTACAAACCCTAGGAACTACAAGTAAGCCTGCAGTCTGAGAGCGAAGCGCTCTATTGGGGTGATATGGTACTACGAGGTCCCTAAGATAAGATGGGACCTGATTATTCAAAACCTTATAGGTAAGAAGAAGAATTTTAAATTCTATTCTAGAATTAACAGGAAGCCAATGAAGAGAGGCCAATATGGGTGAGATATGCTCTCTCCTTCTAGTCCCCGTCAGTACTCTAGCTGCAGCATTTTGAATTAACTGAAGGCTTTTTAGGGAACTTTTAGGACAACCTGATAATAATGAATTTCAATAGTCCAGCCTAGAGGAAATAAATGCATGAATTAGTTTTTCAGCATCACTCTGAGACAAGACCTTTCTGATTTTAGAGATATTGCGTAAATGCAAAAAAGCAGTCCTACATATTTGTTTAATATGCGCTTTGAATGACATATCCTGATCAAAATGACTCCAAGATTTCTCACAGTATTACTAGAGGTCTGGGTAATGCCATCCAGAGTAAGGATCTGGTTAGACACCATGTTTCTAAGATTTGTGGGGCCAAGTACAATAACTTCAGTTTTAACTGAGTTTAAAAGCAGGAAATTAGAGGTCATCCATGTCTTTATGTCTGTAAGACAATCCTGCAGTTTAGCTAATTGGTGTGTGTCCTCTGGCTTCATGGATAGATAAAGCTGGGTATCATCTGCATAACAATGAAAATTTAAGCAATACCGTCTAATAATACTGCCTAAGGGAAGCATATATAAAGTGAATAAAATTGGTCCTAGCACAGAACCTTGTGGAACTCCATAATTAACTTTAGTCTGTGAAGAAGATTCCCCATTTACATGAACAAATTGTAATCTATTAGACAAATATGATTCAAACCACCGCAGCGCAGTGCCTTTAATACCTATGGCATGCTCTAATCTCTGTAATAAAATTTTATGGTCAACAGTATCAAAAGCAGCACTGAGGTCTAACAGAACAAGCACAGAGATGAGTCCACTGTCTGAGGCCATAAGAAGATCATTTGTAACCTTCACTAATGCTGTTTCTGTACTATGATGAATTCTAAAACCTGACTGAAACTCTTCAAATAGACCATTCCTCTGCAGATGATCAGTTAGCTGTTTTACAACTACCCTTTCAAGAATTTTTGAGAGAAAAGGAAGGTTGGAGATTGGCCTATAATTAGCTAAGATAGCTGGGTCAAGTGATGGCTTTTAAGTAATGGTTTAATTACTGCCACCTTAAAAGCCTGTGGTACATAGCCAACTAACAAAGATAGATTGATCATATTTAAGATCGAAGCATTAAATAATGGTAGGGCTTCCTTGAGCAGCCTGGTAGGAATGGGGTCTAATAAACATGTTGATGGTTTGGATGAAGTAACTAATGAAAATAACTCAGAACAATCGGAGAGAAAGAGTCTAACCAAATACCGGCATCACTGAAAGCAGCCAAAGATAACGATACGTCTTTGGGATGGTTATGAGTAATTTTTTCTCTAATAATTAAAATTTTGTTAGCAAAGAAAGTCATGAAGTCATTACTAGTTAAAGTTAATGGAATACTCAGCTCAATAGAGCTCTGACTCTTTGTCAGCCTGGCTACAGTGCTGAAAAGAAACCTGGGGTTGTTCTTATTTTCTTCAATTAGTGATGAGTAGAAAGATGTCCTAGCTTTACGGAGGGCTTTTTTATAGAGCAACAGACTCTTTTTCCAGGCTAAGTGAAGATCTTCTAAATTAGTGAGATGCCATTTCCTCTCCAACTTACAGGTTATCTGCTTTAAGCTACAAGTTTGTGAGTTATACCACGGAGTCAGGCACTTCTGATTTAAAGCTCTCTTTTTTAGAGGAGCTACAGCATCCAAAGTTGTCTTCAATGAGCATGTAAAACTATTGATGAGATACTCTATCTCACTTACAGAGTTTAGGTAGCTACTCTGCACTGTGTTGGTATATGGCATTAGAGAACATAAAGAAGGAATCATATCCTTAAACCTAGTTACAGCGCTTTCTGAAAGACTTCTAGTGTAATGAAACTTATTCCCCACTGCTGGGTAGTCCATCAGAGTAAATGTAAATGTTATTAAGAAATGATCAGACAGAAGGGAGTTTTCAGGGAATACTGTTAAGTCTTCTATTTCCATACCATAAGTCAGAACAAGATCTAAGATATGATTAAAGTGGTGGGTGGACTCATTTACTTTTTGAGCAAAGCCAATAGAGTCTAATAATAGATTAAATGCAGTGTTGAGGCTGTCATTCTCAGCATCTGTGTGGATGTTAAAATCGCCCACTATAATTATCTTATCTGAGCTAAGCACTAAGTCAGACAAAAGGTCTGAAAATTCACAGAGAAACACAGTAACGACCAGGTGGACGATAGATAATAAAAATAAAACTAGTTTTTGGGACTTCCAATTTGGATGGACAAGACTAAGAGTCAAGCTTTCAAATGAATTAAAGCTCTGTCTGGGTTTTTGATTAATTAATAAGCTGGAATGGAAGATTGCTGCTAATCCTCCGCCCCGGCCCGTGCTACGAGCATTCTGACAGTTAGTGTGACTCGGGGGTGTTGACTCATTTAAACTAACATATTCATCCTGCTGTAACCAGGTTTCTGTAAGGCAGAATAAATCAATATGTTGATCAATTATTATATCATTTACCAACAGGGACTTAGAAGAGAGAGACCTAATGTTTAATAGACCACATTTAACTGTTTTAGTCTGTGGTGCAGTTGAAGGTGCTATATTATTTTTTATTTTTGAATATTTATGCTTAAATAGATTTTTGCTGGTTATTGGTAGTCTGGGAGCAGGCACCATCTCTACGGGGATGGGGTAATGAGGGGATGGCAGGGGGAGAGAAGCTGCAGAGAGGTGTGTAAGACTACAACTCTGCTCTTGTTCTTGTTATTGAAAGAAACCTTGTCTCCCTAACAAAAGCACATTTATTTGTAAACACCAACACCTTACATTGATTCACTTGTGTTGGTTTTTACATAGAATGTGTTGTGTGCTGGGGTGTTTGGCTGGCTTGGTTTTTGTTTTTCTGTTTCTCCCACCAGGTGGTATGCATTCAGGACTGAGTGGCTGAGTATTAGGACCTCACCCTGAACACCTGAGGCTTGTTTTCACGTGCAGGTCATCAGGGCTCACAGCTGTGGTGTATTCTGTCTTGATCAGAGATTGCTGCACTTAAACCTTGAATGCACAGTGTGTGATTGCCAGAGACTCGACCTTGTGAGCAGACAAGTGAGATCGACGTCAGGAGAAAAAAATCTCACCATTACGGACGCAGAGACCGCTCCAGGTTTGACGCCACAGTCTGTGAAGGAGGATTGGGTGAGGTCTCACGCTCTTCAGCACACTTCCTGAGGTAATTTGGTTTTGGTGACTTTTATGAAGTAATGACAGTGGATTTGGTGTCCCTCACACCTTGTGTTATTGAGCTGTCACGTTATGCTAATTGTCTAATCAGCTTCTGCTGCAGTGGAGATTTGAACTGAGTTGTTCCGTGCCTGCAGGGTGAGAAGCTGATATATATTTAATCCCGGAAGTGTTTGCTGATTGTGTGCACCTTTGAGCTGTGTCTCTCTGGGTGGAGAGTGTTGGACTCACCTCATGTTTTCTTTCTTCACAGACTCGGTTTGTCGCGGCCACCTGGGGGGTGTCGGCGGGGTCCCTGGGTCCGAACTGCTGTGGCTCCGGACCGTTTGCGCTGCTGAGAGCGCGCCGTGTTTTCACCTCACCAGACTGCGGACATTTTTGGTTGTTTATCACTGCACTCATTATGATTATTAAATTCTGTTATCTTTTGAACCGTGCTCTGCTTATTTCATGCTGGGTCCTGTCAAACGCTGGGTCGGTGGTCCGACCGCGTCCGACACATAACAGAATGAATGAATCAACCAATCAGTATGAGCGGAGGCTTAGCTTACCCATGATCCCCTCTGGGCATCTGTGTGTTAAAGTTTAAATCTTCAGAATTAGTGCATTATTTTAAAATTAACAGATATATGTTATATATCACTTTGTACATTTTAAGAGTTTACATTAATGTAGTTATTCTATCCGGAATCATTTTATTTATAAAGCAAAACCATAATTCAAACCTGCTTTCCATTTCAAGACCTCTGCCTCATCGCTGGACCACTATACCCTGTCAGGGTAAATGATGCTTTCTTACAGCAGGGGGCAAAGTGCACAAAGATATAAGTGATGGCTCATTGGCTGTTTGGGTTTGTAATCGCTGTTGGTTCTATTAGAAGCTTTGGCAGTGTTTAAACTCAAAATAAAAATCAGCTTCTTAGTAGCTGAGAGCGTATTTGAGGCAAAATTTTAAGTTATTGGTTATCTGTAGCTTCCGATAAGTTTTTTAGCCAGTTTAGCGTTAAAAAAGATAACTTTTCTGTTAGCTGATTACCAGTTATTGAAGCTAACTTTTTGGTTAGCTGTGCCCACCACTGGTTATGATTAGGTATGTATTTTCAATAAACTCAAACATTTATTCAAGAAGTGATCATGGATTCATAATTGCTTCTTTGTATATAAAATAGTTGTTAGTTCTTGTGTGTTTACCTTTAATACAGCCTATTTGCAGTGGTGGGCACAGCTAACCAAAAAGTTAGCTTCGATAACAGATAACCAGCTAACTGAAAAGTTATCTTTTATAAAGCTAAACCAATAAACCACCCAAAAATTTCTCGGAAGCTGTCTTAAGTACACTTACAACTACTAACAAGCTGATTTTGAGTTTTAACACGACAATTGCTTCTGGTAGCATCAAAGATGACCACAGACTGAAACGATGGTCAGCACTTCCGTCTTTGTACGCCCTGCCCACTGCTGGAAGCTGCTGTTTACTACATAACTTGCAGTAGTAAAACATTTGGGAGGAGCAACAAAGCTCAGCTCTCTACTCAATAGCAGTGTTGCCATGAGGCGGAGGTCTCGGAAAATAAAGCAGTGCTAACTTATGGTTTGTGATTTATAAATAAAATTAATATGGATAGAATAACTCCATTAATCTCAATTCTGTCATTTGTACAAGGTTAAAATATAAGACATATCTTTTAATTTTAAATAATGTGAAACCTTCAAAATTACTGCAGTACTTTAAAACTAAAACATCTAGCTGATATTTTCACATTATAAAACTTCAGGAGTGACGTTAATTTAAATAACATGTCAGCAATTAGTCTGGTTAAGATGTTAACCACAAGTTAAAACTGTATGCCTCTGGATGACTTGGGTGATATTGCTGGTGAATTATGAGGGTAGGCTGAAAAATTCTAAGGCTCACCAAGAAGGAGAAATGCCATTTCAATAAAACTTGGCATGCATTAAGTTCAACTCTTCTGATGACTGTGTTTTTTTCTTCCAGGTTGTGAGGTAGATTGTGGTTCATAGCCAAGTTTGAAAGTTCGTGGTAGAGGGAAACGGCAAAAATGGACAAAATCTGGCATCGCGGTGTGATTAAGTACCTGCATAAGAAGGGGTTAAAGCCCAAGGACATTCATGCGGATATGGTTGCTACATTAGGGGATGAAGCTCCCTCCATATCTACAGTGCAGAAGAGGGCAGCTGAATTTAAGAGGGGCAGAGAGAGCCTTGAAGACGACCCAAGGTCTGGGCGGCCTGCAACAGCCACAACCCAGAAAAACATTGACCTTGTTCATGAAATGGTGATGGACGACAGACGATCGACGATTAATCAGCTACCAGATGCTGTGGGAATATCCCATGAGAGAACTGAACACATTCTGCATGAAGAACTTGGAATGTCAAAGGTGTCAGCTCGGTGGGTGCCACGTCTTCTGACGCCTGATCAGAAACACACCAGGCTAGTCATGTCGAAGGCAAACTTGGCGCAATTTGAAGAGGATCCAGCCAATTACATGGAACGTTTTCTTACCCAGGATGAGTGTTGGGTTCACCACTTTGAACCAGAGACAAAAAAACAATCAATGCAGTGGAAACACCCAAGGTCACCACCTCCAAAGAAGGCCAAGGTTGTTTCGTCTGCGGGGAAGGTCATGGTTTCAGTTTTCTGGGATGCCAAGGGCATTGTGTTCGTGGACTGTCTTGAAAAGGGACAAACCATAAATGGACAGTACTATTCTAACCTACTGAGACAGTTATGTGAGGCTATCAAAAAGAAGCGACCAGGAAAGCTGACGAAAGGGGTGCTGTTCCATCAAGACAATGCCCAGCTCACAAGTCAACAGTGGCCATGGCCACTATCCATGAGTGTGGATTCGAACTGGTAGATCACCCACCATACTCCCCTGACTTGGCACCCTCGGACTTTCATCTGTTCCCAAACCTGAAAAAAAAACTTGGCTGGGAAGCACTATCGGAGCAATGATGAGGTGATGGTTGCCATTGAGGACTATTTTGACTCTCAAGATGAAAGCTTCTATGCCAAGGGAATCAAAGCACTCAAGCACCACTGGAAGAAGTGTGTGGTGTTACAGGGAGACTATGTAGAAAAATAACCCTGAATTTGTTCAATTCGACAACTGCATCATAGTCAGCCTTAGAAGCTTTCAGCCTACCCTCGAAGTATGATGTCAGAAGCAGTGATCTTGTGACCAGTTCGCCTCTGACTGCAGAGGTTAGAGTGGTTTCTCCCTAAACCAGCTCTCCTCTGTTTACAGAGAACAGAGCTTTTTATCTGCTACAAAACAGGTAAGCACTAACATCTTTGATATCAGATTTAACAAAGGTTTTTATCTGTTGAAGCATTATTTACTTCACCTGCAAAAAATATGTTAGTGATTTAATAATTATCGGACCAAAATGTATTGGAAGATAATTGTCCGATGATGGTTTTCAAAGTTATCTGAAAAGCTAATTCGATAATGAAAACATTATCTTCGATAATTAGCAGTTAGCGGATTAGCAGAGCTGTGCCCACCACTGCCTATTTGGTCTTGGTGTATTAATTCTGGTAGTATCGACCCCATTCTTCCTGCTAGCACCATATTTATAATTTTCACATCATGTTTCAAGCAGTCAATCAACAGTTGCTACAAACCAGGTGAGTCTGAGTTTGACAATGAAGGATTACTCCCCCCAGTCTGAGAATTCATCACTTCCCCAGCACACAAGAGAATTCAAAATTTACTGTGTATGTTATGGATGCTATGGAAAGTGGGGGCACCACAGACCCGTTCAAAAAAAGAATGGTGGTGGTGGTGGTGGTGACAAATTGAGGCTGAAAAAAATGACAGAATATGGCTCCCAATTACAGAATATGGCTCCCAATTACAGCCCCATGAACTTCCAACCTCGAGCCACCTACAGTTGTGGCCGCAGGTTTACATACACTTATCATTGCCATGAATGTCATGTAACTTTGGGCTTTCAATGATGTCTTTCAACTGCTCTTTTGTCAGGGTGGAATGATTGTAGACGATACATCATAAATTATTTTTAAAAACACAAATTTGGTGCACAATTTTGAAGTCATTTTGGATCTTCTTTATTCCACACAGGGTCAAAATTATACACTCAGGCTCAAATTTAAACATGCATTCACTTAAATGCTTTAATAAGTAGTGCTGAAGGTTCTACAGTGTCTTAACGTGACAAGGCCAAACCCTATTAACTCCTCATTAGTGATAATGATTGACTACAACTGGTAGTTTCTCTTTGCCTGCATAAAAAGAATGTGTTTGACAATGATCATTGGACTGACCAAAACTCAGGGCAATGAAGATCTAAGAAGGACAATTTGGTCTTTTGATGCCCTTTATAAACAACTGCAGATTCCAAGATCATCAGTTCAAACAATTGAACATACGTACAAGTTATTTGGATGTCAAAGTCAGATTTATTTATATAGCACATTTACAACACCCTTAGCTGCCCAAAGTGCTTCACAGATACAGAATAAAAAGGTATAAAAATATAAGAATACAAAATACAAAAACCAAGCACTAATAAATACAATAAAACATTTAATACAAAAGTGCAACTCCGCTTAGGTATTGAAGGCCTGTGCAAAGAGATGGGTCTTCAATGATGACTTAAAAACATTTAATTAAGATGTGGATCTAATATTAAAAGGAAGGCTGTTCCATAGTTTAGGAGCAGCTACAGAGAAGGCCCTATCTCCTCTGGTTTTCAAACGTGTTCTTGGCACGTTGAGAAGCAGCTCATTGGTGGACCACATCATCCTTGAGGGAGCATAAAAGGACAACAGCTCAGATAGATAAGGTGGAGCCAAACCATTCAGGCATTTAAATACAATTAACAAGATTTTAAAATCAATGCGATAGGTGCCTGGAAGCCAGTGCAGAGATAACAAAACAGGCATGATGTGTTCAATGCGCCTGGTGCCCATCAGCAACCGAGCAGCAGAATTCTACATGAGCTGTAAGCGGCTAAGGGAGGATTGGTCTACTCCGCAGTACAGCAAGTTGCAGTAATCAAGTCGTGACGTGAAAAATGTGTGGACAACACACTCAAAATCCTTCTGCAAAACAGTGGAAGGTAATATTGTATTTTTAAAAAATATTACCAAAAGGCAAAATGTACGACAAGAACAAAACCGGGCTCAGGACCGAACCCTGGGGAACTCCACAGGTCAAGTGAGCTGAACCAGACAAATAAGGCCCCAGATGTACAGAAAAGGCCCTGTTTTCCTAGTAAGACTGGAACCAATGAAGGGCTGTGCCTTTGATACCCACAAACTGTTTAAGGCAAGAAATTAAAATTTGATGGTCGATTGTTTCAAAGGCAGCAGACAAATCTAGGAGCACAAGCACTGCAGAGTGGCCTGAGTCAACAGTTAAAAGGAGATCATTAAAAACTCTTAAAAGGGCAGTTTCCGTGCTATGCAATGCTTTGAAGCCAGATTGGAATTTTTCTAAAATCCTGTTATCACCAAGGTAAGCCTGCCATTGAGCATAGACAAGTTTTTCAAGAATTTTAGATTAAAAAAGACAGCTTCGATATGGGCCTATAATTAGACAAAATTGCAGGGATGTGTCACCACTTTGCCAAGGTCTGGAAGAAGAATCAAACTGTCATGCTCAGATGGGAGGAAATTAATTAGGATGTTCATGTTGTGTGGGCCGCTGAAGAGGAGGTACTGCTGGCCCACTACCACCAGAGGGCGCCCTGCTTGGCGTGCGGGCTCCAAGCACGAGAGGGCGCCAGACCCAGAGGAAGTGACAGCTGTCACTCATTACTCCAGCTGTCACTCATCTACACCACCATATAAGCCGGACTGCAACTCCACCTCCCCGCCGAGAAATCGACTACCAGTACTAAGGTAATTTCTCTGCTGAATTTAAACTGTGACTTACGTCTGATCTGTTTGCAGCCGTTGTCCTGTGGTGCCCTTTCAACTGGGTTGGCGGTCAGTGAGAGAAGCGACGTCTTCGCCTCTCACTCCATCCAGATAAGTGGTTACAGGAGCTGCTAGTGTGTTCCTAGGTTGGAGGTGGAGGTGCTTCCTCCCAACTGTGTTTGGACTGTTAATTACTGAGTGTGCGGACTCACACTCACACATCATCTTTCTGTTTTCTGCCAGCAGTACCAGGGTCGACAGCCGAAGACAGAGGCCACCTGGGGACTCGGGACTTGGCGGCTCCGGTGTTCTTCAGGCCATTGGTGGTGGAGGCCGTGTGGGATGCGGCTTCTCTCTCGTCGGGCGTCTTCTATCTTCGAGCCTGCCCACACGTCACCTGGTGTTTATTGACTGTGAACATTAAGACACGTTTCGTTGTGTAATATCACAACATTAAATTGTTACCTGTTGGCTTACTCATTGTCCGTTCATTTGCGCCCCCTGTTGTGGGTCCGTGCTACGACACCTTCCCAACAGGATTTCTCGGCCACCCTCACCTGGGACATGGAGAAGACCGTCCGGGAGGCCCTGACAAGGCGCCCGGACCCGGGAACTGGCCCCAAGAACAGACTGTACGTCCCACCAGAGGCAAGAGCTGCCGTATTGGACTTCTGTCACGGGTCCAAGCTCTCCTGTCATCCCGGAGTGCGTAGGACCGTGGCAGTAGTCCAGCAGCGCTTCTGGTGGGCGTCCCTGGAAACCGACGTCCGGGACTACGTCCAGGCCTGTACCATCTGCGCCAGGGGCAAGGCAGACCATCGGAGGACGACGGGACTCCTCCAACCCCTGCCAGTGCCTCATCGCCCCTGGTCTCACATCGGCCTGGACTTCATCACGGGCCTCCCGCCGTCCCAGGGCAACACCGTTATTCTCACGATAGTGGACCGGTTCTCCAAGGCGGCCCACTTCGTGGCCCTCCCGAAGCTCCCGACAGCCCAGGAGACGGCAGACCTCCTGGTCCACCACGTCATGCGGCTGCATGGGATACCATCGGACATTGTATCAGATCGTGGTCCCCAGTTCTCTTCGCAGGTGTGGAAGAGTTTCTGTAAGGAGCTGGGGGCCACCGTGAGTCTCTCGTCCGGGTACCACCCCCAGACCAACGGCCAGGCAGAGCGGGCTAACCAGGAGTTGGAACAGGCCCTTCGCTGCGTCACCTCCGCGCACCCGGCGGCCTGGAGTCACCATCTGGCCTGGATCGAGTATGCCCATAACAGCCAAGTCTCGTCTGCTACCGGCCTCTCCCCTTTTGAGGCATGTTTGGGGTTCCAGCCCCCATTGTTCCCGCTGGTGGAGGGAGAGGTCGGTGTGCCCTCGGTCCAGGCCCACCTCAGGAGGTGCCGCCGGGTGTGGCGGACCGCCCGCTCTGCCCTGTTAAAGGCCCGGACGAGGGCCAAGACCCATGCGGACCGCCGACGTTCCCCGGCCCCACGTACCAGCCCGGGCAGGAGGTGTGGCTGTCAACAAAGGACATCCCCCTCTGTGTGGACTCACCCAAATTAAAGGACAGGTACATCGGACCATTCCCCATCCTCAAGATCATCAACCCGGCCGCAGTGAAGCTCCGACTCCCAGCTTCACTGCGGATCCACCCTGTCTTCCACGTGTCCCGTATTAAGCCACACCACACCTCGCCCCTCTGTGCACCTGGACCTACGCCGCCTCCTGCCCGGCTCATCGACGGGGAGCCTGCTTGGATGGTCCGCAGGCTCCTGGACGTCCGTCGTAAGGGCCGGGGGTTCCAATATCTGGTGGACTGGGAGGGGTATGGACCTGAAGAACGCTCCTGGGTGAAGAGGAGCTTCATCCTGGACCCGGCCCTCCTGGCCGATTTCTACAGACGACACCCGGACAAGCCTGGTCGGGCGCCAGGAGGCGCCCGTTGAGGGGGGGGTCCTGTTGTGTGGGCCGCTGAAGAGGAGGTACTGCTGGCCCACTACCACCAGAGGGCGCCCTGCTTGGAGTGCGGGCTCCAAGCACGAGAGGGCGCCAGACCCAGAGGAAGTGACAGCTGTCACTCATTACTACAGCTGTCACTCATCTACACCACCATATAAGCCGGACTGCAACTCCACCTCCCCGCCGAGAAATCGACTACCAGTACTAAGGTAATTTCTCTGCTGAATTTAAACTGTGACTTACGTCTGATCTGTTTGCAGCCGTTGTCCTGTGGTGCCCTTTCAACTGGGTTGGCGGTCAGTGAGAGAAGCGACGTCTTCGCCTCTCACTCCATCCAGATAAGTGGTTACAGGAGCTGCTAGTGTGTTCCTAGGTTGGAGGTGGAGGTGCTTCCTCCCAACTGTGTTTGGACTGTTAATTACTGAGTGTGCGGACTCACACTCACACATCATCTTTCTGTTTTCTGCCAGCAGTACCAGGGTCGACAGCCGAAGACAGAGGCCACCTGGGGACTCGGGACTTGGCGGCTCCGGTGTTCTTCAGGCCATTGGTGGTGGAGGCCGTGTGGGACGCGGCTTCTCTCTCGTCGGGCGTCTTCTATCTTCGAGCCTGCCCACACGTCACCTGGTGTTTATTGACTGTGAACATTAAGACACGTTTCGTTGTGTAATATCACAACATTAAATTGTTACCTGTTGGCTTACTCATTGTCCGTTCATTTGCGCCCCCTGTTGTGGGTCCGTGCTACGACACCTTCCCAACAGTTCAGGAACAACCCAGAAACCACCCATGCTCAGGCCTGTCATGAATGGGAAACTGCTGGAACACCTTTAACATTTAACATGCTTTAACATTGAAAATGCCATAGACATGCTAATGCGTAAGCATCAGTCCCGTTTTTAAGTTATAAAATACATCTATCAACTGCTTCAGAAGACCACAACAGGTCAGTTTAACATAAAAAAGGTAAATATTACTCGCAGACATATGCTCTTTGGAGATAATTTTACCGACAAATGCCCCCCAAAACAAGGGCCGCTCTGAAGGGCAGATAAGGGAACCATTAAACAAAAAGGCTATTGATGTCGATGGATCAAATAATTTCTTAACGATACATGAAAAGAACCAGTCCTCGATACCCATCCCTATTCTGGAGAAAGGTTTTATGGTCAGACAAGACAAAAATGTTGTTATTTGCTCACAATGTGAAGAGGTGTGTTTGGAGAAGTAAAGGTGAGGCTCTCAAACCTAAAAACACTGGAACAGCTGTCAAGCATGGTGGTGGTAGCACATGTCACCTCAAATCAATAGCTTGACTGTTGAAACTTGGCCACAATTGAGTGTTCCAACAGGATAATGATCCCAAACACACATTAAACTGGTTGTGGGTTGGATAAAGCTGGCTAAGATTAAGAATCTGGAATGGCCTTCCCAAAGCCCCAACCTCAACCGTATTGAAAATTTGTGGGCTACATTGAAAAGCCATCCAATTTAAATGAACACTACCTATTCTACCAATATGAGTGGTCAAATATCCAACCAGAATGATGCCAGAAGCTTGTTGATGGCTACCAAAAGTGTCTGATCAAGATGCAACTTGCTAAGGAACATCTGACCAAATATTAGTGGGGGTATATGTATATATTTGAAGCTGTATGTATAATTTTTGACCCTGTGTAGATTAGAGAAGATCCAAAATAAATTCAATGGATGGATGGATGGATGGATAAAATGTTATTGACATAGAAAACCTGTAAAGCCTACTTTTAGTACACAGAAAATTCACAAGAGGTATCGATAAGGAATCGGCCCGATGAGCAGAATCGAAAATCTTCTCAATACCCATCCCTAAATTGAAGAATTGATTTACTAGTTATCATACCATTCATTTAAACTAAAAATACTAGGTTAATGAGTGGTGAAAAAAAATTGTGTGCAACTAAGTAAATATTTCTTCAACTGAGTCAAGCCAATCTAATATGCATACGTATGTTGCGGACATGAACGAGCGAAGCTCATCAGCATCTCATCATGTTATTTGGGTCTTTCAGACTTTATTTTGAGTAAATGCTTCAGGGGAGCATTAGCATGGCAAAAACCTTTCAGCTGCTGGGGGCTGTGCCCCCCAGACCCCCCCCCCGCCTTTTTAAGCATTTTCCTTATTCCTTTTTGAGCATTTTTCTTTTTTTGATTTTCAGCTGACCCCCCTCATTACAGCCCTCTTAACCCCCTGCCACTTTAAAAATTTTTTAAACATAGATGTAAATTAATATTCAAAGTTTTCCACTAGTTGACAGTAGGGCTGTACAATATGGCCAAATTATCTTATCTCAATATTGTCATGGAAATGTCACTTATATACATACTCTCCATATTCTTGAGCCACTTAGGTGGGTAGGGAGAGTTCCCATGGGATAAAACAGCTTTTCAACCTACCATCCCTGGTTCTCAAGACCAAGCACCTTAAGTGGCTCTACTCTCTCTTTTTTTTAAAGATATTTAGGTGTACCTTAGTAAACACTAGTAGAGTTCCACCTTAGATTTGGAATGTATAATAGAAGATATACCTTACTGAATTTTCAAATCAATATGATATACGATATGACTATGATTTGACACAAAGTGCAGCAACAGTGAAAATTAAACATTCTTAAACAAAACAGTAATAATACCACACTCATTTTGCACTCATCATAAGGTTAGGATACTGTGCCCTCCAAAAGTATTGGAACACTTGGAATTTCACACATTTTAATTTGTTTATGCCATTTTAAATACAAGAAATACAAAAAAAAAAAAAAAAAAAAAAAAGAATAAAAATTTCTAAAATTATCTTCCTCAAACTCAAACTGAAAGCAAATCTCTAAAACTTGACAAAACCTGTAAATAATAATCAGTTTTATTGCCAGTTTTCTTTAGATAAGTCATGGGAATGAAACATTTACATTTCCAAGTCATTGAATATGTCTTGGACTTCATTTACATGAATTATGAAGAAATACAAAAGTTTCTTTCACCAAAACATCAAATCTAGGCTTTCATCTCAAATGTACTTTCTGTCAAATTGTAGCTGAACTGTTCAAGTGTTGAACTGAAAGTGTTCAACATTTGACATTTCTCATTTCACTGTGACTGGAAAATTGGCACTTCCTGTTTGAGTGTGTTCTTGCCACTGAGTTCCCACGAGATTCCATGGGATCTTGTCTGTCAATACAGGAAGTGTTTGACATTTGTACATTTCCTGTTTTACTGTGGATTCAAAATTTGGCACTTCCTGTTTAGGACTCCTTGTACCATGAGCGAGCTTCACTCGTATTATATTGCAGCTTGATGTAAACAAAAATGTGGTGCATCAAAGCAATCTTACTGGCATTTTAATTTTCCGATTAAAATAGTCATGCACAGTAATTTCATTCTGCTCTGCAGTTTCCCCATTACTTCAGCCTTTTTTTCCTGTTGCTGTGCATTACATTTGTGTGCATGTATTTGTATTGACTGAGTTAAAATTGAATAGCGGTTCCAGTGAATATGAACACATTTCTGCAGCTGTCCTTGAGCTCGTGAGAGGTTTTCTCTCTGCTGCATGCTGGGGGTTTGCTGAGTGGGCGAGAGTCAATAGCGGTGATGCAGTACTCCCTCTTCACCCACTCTAACAGCTCCCACGGTATTGAGACACTTGCTTCAGACACACTGGGAAAGCAGATTTTCCAAGGGTCAAATTTATAGTGAAGGTCATACAATAAAGACGTTTATTATGTGTGTGTGCTGCAGCCTGGTATATTCCTTCATGTTCTCCTTTTATTAAGTTAACGCAAAGCAGAAAGGAAAACTTGAGTCCTACACGTAGTCTCATGCAGTGCAGTCTATCAAACCTCATAAGTGGTTTTACTGGTGTTTTACAATGTATTGGTGTCATTAATCATTATTTAATAGACAGAGAACTGAAGAGCTGAAGTTAAAGCTTAAATATTGCAGGATCTCCATATGTTACAATGTACTCCTAAGAGTGTGTGCACTAATGTCTGAGTCATGCAGGTTACCTCTACATAAAATAATTGCAGTACAAATGGGAAATGTCTATCAGCCTGAGTGTGTATGTACATACATTTCTCTTTTTTTGCACTTAATTTAATAAATTTTCACTCATTCATTTATTTTCTGAATTTGCTTATTCCAATTAAGGGTCACAGGCATCGCCAATCAATCACGGGGCCACATACAGACAAACACATTCACAATCACACTCACACCTACAGTGCCCTGAAACAGTATTCAGCCCTTTCAGATTTTACACATTTTAATGTGTTTATGCCATTTCAAATGTAGCCTTCTCCATCTTAAAATTTCTAAAATTATCCTCCTTAAACTCAAACTCAAAGCAAATCTCTACAACTTGGTATAAATTAAATAAAATGTCAAACCCAAGATGATGGGTTGCATAAGTAATGGTCCCATTTGATATCACACAAGTAAATAATCAGTTTTATCACCAGTTTTCTTCAGACAAGTCAGTGGATGCATACTTAAACATTTCCATGTCACAGAATATGTCTTGGACTTTATTTACATCAATTATGAAGAAATATAAATAGTATGCTACTCTATTGTAAATATGTCTGGAGGAGGCAGTTCTGAAAAACTAAGTGACTGTGCAAGAAGATGAAGAGTGAGGAAAGCCACCAAGACACCCAGACAACCCAGAAGACGTTACAGGCTTCTGTGGCTGCGACTGGAGAAATTGTGCACAGTGCATGTTTTGCATTTTGGCATCACTAGTAATTACACAGCTCATGATGAAGTGGTATAGAGGAGGATTTTGTTGTGTGGGCCGCCTGAAGAGGAGGTACTGCTGGCCAACCACCAGAGGGCGCCCTGCCTGAAGTGCGGGCTTCAGGCACGAGAGGGCGCTGCCGCTACGGACACAGCCGGGGGTGACAACTGTCACTCATTATCTCTTGACAGCTGTTCACCCATCTACTCTACATCATCTCACTCCATAAAGACCGGACATCATCTCCACCTCGTTGCCGAGATATCATCTACCTGTGAAGGTAATATCCTCAGCCAGAAACTGTGTCCTAGTCTGAATTCATTTTGCAGCTGCTTTCCTGTGGAGTGCCTTATCAGTGAGGTTGGCGTAATCCGCGACGGCTTCGCTTCACACCCCAACCAGATAAGTGTTTGACAGGAGCTGCACGAGTGTGTATTAGAGGTGGAGGTGACTTTCCACCTTCTGACTGTTTTTGTTACTGGGTGTGCACACACCCACGTCTCACTGCTTGTGCTCCTCGCCAGCAGTACCAGATCCGACAGTCGGGGATGGTGATCACCTGGGAATTCGGGACTTGGCGGCTCCAGTATTCACCGGGTTCTGTGGCGGTGGAAATCGTGTGGTTCCGGCTCTTCTCAGGACAGATGTCTTCTATCCTCGAGCCTGCCCACACGTCACTTTTGTGGATTGACTGCTATCAGATTCTGAGATTGTCTGTATATTCGTTGTGCACATTCACAACATTAAATTGTTACCTTTTGGCTCATCTATTGACCGTTCATTTGCGCCCCCTGTTGTGGGTCCGTTTCACTACACTTTCCCCAACAGGATATCTCGGCCAACGTCATGGATCCCGAGGGGCGTCAACCATCTGTTGGACAGCCAATGGAAGAGCAGGGTGCACAGGCGTCGGCTGGAGGCATGATTGGTGAGTTGCAGCACATCCTCACCGCCTTTACCGCTCGGATGGACCTGATGACCGAGCAACACATCACCCTTAATCGCAGGATGGAGGCTCTCACCGCACAGGTGGAAGCGCGCGCTCAGGGCGCTGCTGCGGCTCCTCCTCCTGCCGACCCGGTGCCGAATACAGACATTCCACTGGTCATTCAACGACCCCCCCCCCACCATCCCCTGAAGCATACATAAGCCCCACAGAGCCGTACGGAGGTTGTGTGGAGACGTGCGCGGACTTTCTTATGCAGTGTTTGCTCGTCTTTGCACAGCGTCCCGTGATGTACGCGTCTGATGCCAGCAAGGTGGCTTACGTGATTAATTTGCTTCGAGGTGAGGCACGCGCTTGGGCTACAGCGCTTAGGGAACAAAGTTCACGGCTCCTTGCCTCTTATACTGGGTTTGTGAGGGAGCTCAGAACTGTTTTTGATCATCCTAACAGAGGCGAAACCGCGTCTACCGTGCTGCTGTCAATGAGACAGGGGCGCCGGAGCGCAGCCGCATATGCAGTCGACTTCCGCATCACGGCTGCGAGATCCGGCTGGAATATGACTGCGCTCCGCGCCGCCTTCATAAACGGACTGTTGTCGGTCCTGAATTTGGCTGGATTTGGCTGAGCTTATCGATTTGGTTATACGGTTGGACAATCGGTTAGAAGAACGCTGATGGGAGCGAGGCGAAGGGCGCGGTCAGGCACAAGCCGTCCCTCTTCCTCCCGGGTCCGAAAGGAAGCCGTCTTCCCCACGCTCCACAGCCACAGCGCTCCGTGTGGCTACAGCTCCCCCTGCTGACAATGCTAGGGACACGAGCAGGGCCACATTCAGACAAAGGAGGCTGGTCCGCGAGGAGTGCTTTCTCTGCGGCTCGAGTGAGCATCAGCAGGGAGTCTGCCCCAAACGGTCAAAACACAAACGCCCGCCCTTAGAGACTGGGCTGAGGGGGGGTCAAACATTCACGTGGGTCATACTCATCTTTCAACACGACTCCCAGTTACAATCCTGAGCGGGGATTTAACCCTTCAAGCACCAGCACTGGTGGACACGGGGTCAGAAGGGAATCTGCTGGATAGCAGATGGGCAAGGAAGGTAGGGCTCCCTCTAGTGGCACTTTCATCCCCAGTGAAGGTGCGAGCACTAGATGGCACTCTTTTCCCTTTTATCACACACAAGACACTACCTGTAACCCTGGTAGTGTCTGGGAATCACCGGGAGGAGATTGAGTTTTTGTAACTCCTTTCACCTCCCGCGTGATTTTGGGCTTCCCATGGATGATCAAACACAATTCCCGGATTGATTGGCCGTCTGGGGTTGTGGCTCAGTGGAGCAAAACCTGCCACCGGAATTGTTTAGGATCCTCGGTTCCTCCCGGTGTAAACGCTAAGGAGGAGGTTAAAGTCCCTCCCAATCTGACGGCGGTGCCGGTTGAGTACCACGATCTTGCTGACGTCTTCTGCAAAGATCTGGCGCTCACCCTTCCCCCGCACCGTCCGTATGTTTGTGCCATTGATTTGGTCCCGGGCGTTGAGTTCCCGTCCAGCAGGCTGTACAATCTCTCACGTCCTGAGCACGAATCAATGGAGACCTACATCCAGGACTCATTAGCTGCCGGGTTGATCCGGAATTCCACCTCCCCAATGGGTGCAGGTTTCCTTTTTGTGGGCAAGAAAGATGGCGGACTCCGTCCATGCATTGATTACAGGGGGCTGAACGACATAACGTTTCGTAATCGATACCCTTTACCCCTGTTGGATTCAGTGTTCACACCCCTGCATGGAGCCCAAATTTTCACCAAACTGGACCTTAGGAATGCGTACCACCTGGTTCGGATCCGGAAGGGAGACGAATGGAAGACGGCATTCAACACCCCATTAGGTCATTTTGAGTACCTGGTCATGCCGTTCGGCCTCACTAACGCCCCCGCGATGTTCCAAGCTTTGGTTAATGGCGTCTTGCGGGACTTCCTGCACCGATTCGTCTTCGTATATCTGGATGACATACTCATCTTTTCCCCGGACCCTGAGACTCATGTCCAGCATGTACGTCAGGTCCTGCAGCGGTTGTTGGAGAACCGGCTGTTTGTGAAGGGCGAGAAGTGTGAGTTCCACCGCACCTCTTTGTCTTTCCTGGGGTTCATCATCTCCTCCAACTCCGTCGCCCCTGATCCGGCCAAGGTTGCGGCGGTGAGAGATTGGCACCAACCAACAAGCCGTAGGAAGCTGCAACAGTTCCTCGGCTTTGCGAATTTCTACAGGAGGTTCATTAAGGGCTACAGTCAAGTAGTTAGCCCCCTGACAGCCCTGACCTCTCCAAAAGTCCCCTTCACCTGGTCGGATCGGTGCGAAGCCGCGTTCAAGGAGTTGAAACGCCGGTTCTCGTCTGCACCAGTTCTGGTGCAGCCCGACCCTAGCCGCCAGTTTGTGGTTGAAGTGGACGCGTCTGACTCAGGGATAGGAGCCGTGCTATCCCAGAGCGGAGAGACCGATAAGGTTCTTCACCCGTGTGCCTACTTTTCTCGCAGGTTGACCCCAGCTGAACGGAACTATGACGTCGGCAATCGAGAACTCCTTGCGGTGAAAGAGGCTCTTGAGGAGTGGAGACACCTGTTGGAGGGAGCGTCTGTGCCGTTCACGGTTTTCACTGACCATCGGAACCTGGACTATATCAGGACCGCCAAGCGGCTGAACCCCAGACAAGCTCGATGGTCACTGTTCTTCGGGCGTTTTGACTTCCGAATTACCTACCGCCCCGGGACCAAGAACCAGAGATCAAAGGAATGCCTTTGAATGCCTTGCCCAAGAACCAGGATGCCTTGTCCCGGGTGCATGAAGATGAGGTCAAGACTGAGCTGTCGGATCCACCGGAGCCCATCATTCTGGAGTCCACTGTCATGGCCACCCTCACCTGGGACGTGGAGAAGACCGTCCGGAAGGCCCTGGCACGGAGCCCGGACCCCGGAACTGGGCCGAAGAACAAACTCTACGTCCCACCAGAGGCCAGGGCTGCTGTCTTGGATTTCTGTCACGGTTCTAAGCTCTCCTGTCATCCGGGAGTGCGAAGGACCGTGGCAGTGGTCCGGCAGCGCTTCTGGTGGGCGTCCCTGGAGGCCAATATCCAGGCCTGCACCACCTGTGCCAGGGGCAAGGCAGACCACCAGAAGGCACAGGGACTTCTTCAGCCACTTCATGTGCCTCATCGCCACTGGTCCCACATCGGTCTGGATTTTGTCACAGGCCTCCCGCCGTCCCAGGGCAACACCACCATCCTCACGATAGTGGACCAATTCTCCAAGGCGGCCCACTTTGTGGCCCTCCTGAAGCTCCCCACGGCCCAGGAGACTGCAGACCTTCTGGTCCACCATGTCGTCCGTCTGCATGGGATACCCACCGACATTGTCTCTGATCGTGGTCCCCAGTTTTCCTCACACGTCTGGAGGAGCTTCTGCCAGGAACTGGGGGCCACCGTGAGCCTCTCGTCCGGGTATCACCCGCAGACCAATGGACAGGCGGAACGGGCCAATCAGGAATTGGAGCAAGCCCTGCGCTGTGTGACATCCGCACACCCGACGGCCTGGAGTGAACATCTGGCCTGGATCGAGTATGCGCATAACAGCCAGGTGTCCTCTGCCACCGGCCTCTCCCCATTTGAGGTGTGTTTGGGGTATCAGCCCCCATTGTTTCCCGTGGTGGAGGGAGAGGTCGGTGTGCTCTCGGTCCAGGCCCACCTGCGGAGGTGCCATCGGGTGTGGCGCTCCGCCCGTTCTGCCTTGTTGAAGGCCCGGACGAGGGCGAAGACCCATGCAGACCGCTGGCGGTCCCCGGCCCCTGCTTACCGGCCCGGGCAGGAGGTGTGGCTATCCACAAAGGACATCCACCTCCAGGTGGACTCCCCGAAGCTCAAGGACAGGTACATCGGACCTTACAAAATCCTCAAAATCCTCAGTCCTGCCGCAGTGAAGCTCCGACTCCCAGCTTCACTGCGGATCCACCCGGTTTTTCATGTGTCTTGAATCAAACCTCACCACACCTCACCCCTCTGTGCTCCCGGACCGGTGCCGCCTCCTGCCCGGATCATCGACGGGGAGCCGGCTTGGATGGTGCGCCGGCTTCAGTCGTGTGACTATCTGAGAAATTGTGGAAGAGGTGGGCATCATTTTTCGGAGTCCAGCATGTCCTGTGAGGCTTCAACACGAAGGTGCTTTTGCTCCGTCAGCAGCGGCACGAATTTCACTGCAACTCTTTTCATGGCCAAATCTTCACAATGGAATGTGCTGAAAAAGTGCTGATGTCCACCTCTTCTGCAATTTCTCGGATGGTCACACGACAGTCCCGCATCACCACAGCGTTCACTTTGGAAATGATCTGGTCATTTTGGTATGTTGATGGCCGCCCGGAGCCCGGCTCGCTCTCCACCGTTGTGCGGCCGTCTTTAAACCAGTTGTACCGCTCCTTAATCTGTGTGATGCCCATAGGATCGTCACCGAAATCCGTCTGAATCTTCTGAATGGTTTCCACCTGGCTGTCGCCCAGTTTCTGGCAAAATTTGATGCCACGTGTTGGTGGAGCATTATCAGGAACCATTACGCATGGTCAAGAATAATGTTCCACACTGTTGCGTGCTATTGTGCGTAACAGCACAGCTTATGTTCTATCACATTGTGAAGGAGGTGAATTGTCTCCACACACACCCATATTCATCCATCATCTGATGAACAATTCAGATCGCTCCAGTTTGCTCCTTTAAATCCACAGCAGAAGAACTTTGTGACTGCATGCTTAGTTGGGCTCTGTGCCATGGAGTGGCGCAGAGAGGAGGAAGAGACGGAGAGAGCCAGATGTGTGACTTCACGCGGCTCTCGTCTCGCTTGTTTTCTCAAACATCAGGCGCAGCAGCAGGTGGAACACCTGCAGGAGCGCGCTGAGGAGCACTGGAATGAAACTTTTAGCTGACTTGGCCTCTCTGTCCTTCAGCATACTGCAGCAATGAAACTGAATGCAGTGCAGCAGGGTTTAATTGTGCGCACGTCAGAGAAGAACACTGTCACGCTCTAGTAACTCATTGAGTGCCAGCCATTTTCAAAGTTCAGAACATCCCAGTGCCAGGATTTTTCAGCATTTGAGTGTTTTTTCAAGACCCATAGAAAATTGAGTTCTATGTCCATGTCAACAACAAACATACCAAAAGAAACTCCAGACTTTCCTTTATCATCATTGTTTGTACCTCTTTCCATTCTTTAGTAATTGTCTGCAGAACATGGGTGGGTATCACTAAAAATGCTGATTTCTGACAAAAAACTGAGAAAATTGGCTTTTTGTGACAAGCAACATTTCAAGGAGAAAATGTCTTTGATTATAATTGTTTTGCTTCAGTGACATCTCAAACATTATGAAAAGTGATCCTATTGTATAATGCACCAAAAAAAAAAAAAAAAAACGTCAGGGGAGGGACTCCATCTGTCTCTTCTCTCGGCGGCGCGTCTTTTCCCTCTGGCTCCCGCGTATTAAAAACCTGATGGATTTGAATCACGTGCTTGCATGAGCCTGTCAATTGCGTCATTTGCTTGCAAGCAGCCTTTGTGTGAGGTGTGTGTCGTGCGCTCTGCGTTTTTTCATTCCAAGGAAAAAGACGGAACGACTGGAGCAGCGCGACTGCATCACAGTTTGACAGACAGCCAGGTGGAAACCAGTCGGATTAGGACCGGTACAACCGTAAGACGTCCGCACAATGCACTCCGGTCCACGCTCACACTGCTGCCACTCACAGAATGGGTTCCCTTGTGATTACAATTCAAATTTTTTTACTCAAGCTAGATCAGCTGATTACCCCACCCCCCCATAAAAAAGTGTAATTGGCGCGATAACGCGTCTTTAGCGCTGAGTGTTGCTATCTGAAAAGACGCGTTTAAGCGTCAATGGCACTCAATGAGTTAAGGATCATCACTAATAAAAATGGATCAACACACTCAGTTGCGACCTCCACAGTGTGACGTGAAATGAGGGTGGTGTGTGACATTCGTGGAAGATTTTTTGACAGCCAAAAACATGCTCCACGAATATCACGCACCAACATGCACTGTTACGAAACCTATTCAGAAGCGTTATGTCACATTAAAAATGTCAGGAATGTGCCAAGAATGACGCAAATATGACATTCATAACGCGTACTGCCTATGAGTAAATGCAGCATTAGCGTACATTAAAGTGATGGACTAACTGAGTTTTGCAAACAAACTGAAGGTGGAGATACCAGGTTTTGCAGCCAAATCTTTAAAGGTTGCAAATTAACATATTTCTAAATAAAGGTTGATTTTTGAGATTCTGCTATTTTGTTCAGTGCACCATAACAATTTCATAACAAGAAACAATGATTCATGGAGATGTACAACTTCCATCAGGTAAATATCCTTATTTAAAACAAGAGTGGTCTGGTGGAGATCCAGGGTTTTGCACCTGAACTCTTTATATATATATACACACACACACGCACAGACAAAGAAGCATGGCTTAATTAAAGCAACTGTCAATGAAGTTATGACTTCAGAGGACTGCATATGAGGAAATGCTGAAATATATGATGTAGCGCATGGCCTCAATTCACCCTAATTAAATAAATACATTAATGCTGTCTCAACAAAAACCTGAGTTTTGAACTGCAGACAAAGACTGTGTTATCCCTCTCAGTTGAGAAATTCCTAAGTCATCTGGAGATCTTAAGATAAGCTTGGAGACATCCCCCATGGGCCAACACTGGAATTCACAGCAAAACAAAACTGTAATTCAAAGTTCTTCAAAGGGGAGCCCTTGCCTTTTTATCAGTGAATTTTCGGTCATTATGAAATACATGACATTATAATGGCTTCACATCAGAATCTGACCTTCTGCGGCCAGGAGAACCCCAAATTTTATGAACCACACGCCAAGGCCAGACCCTCTCAAGACTGCAAGACGATATCTTTCCCCATGGTAACACGTGGCCATAAAACTTTGCCTTGCTAACAGCCTATTATTTTTAGGTTTAAGTGAAGAAAGACATTCTTTTAAATAAAAAAATTGCATCAGTATTCTTTGATTCACATATATAAATAATTCTAATGGTGGTGGGATTGATTATAATCAAACAACAATGCTTACATATAATCATTCCATTTAACATTGACATGGTTCCTTAATGATTTGTGATCTTTCGCATTATCAATATTGTTGATGGTGAAATATTCTGGTTTATCCAAAGGATGTGTTTAAGTGACAATCAATACTGTGTCTCCATTCGCGGTGTCTTAGAACATAGTATAACAAAATAGTTAATGTGTTAAATACAGTAATTTCAATACAGTAATTGAAATTTGTGACGCACTGTGACCACATGAGGTTTCTGTGAGATCTACACACCCTAACTGGGTGGAGTTTGGTGATGTCAGTCCCCTCTTAAAAGGTTAGAACAGAGGTCTTGCCGCCTCTCTTCTCGCCGCCCTCTCCCTGCTCTCCTCTCTCTTGCTCTGTCCCTTCTTCAGCCCTTGGCTCTTCCTCTCTTCCTTTCTTAAATGCTTATTTTTATTCTTGCGGCAAGGCCCCATTGCTAAGCTAAGCTACACGTGGCATCATTCTTTGATCATTTTTGATAATTTTAACAAAGTTTTAACCTGACGCTTTAAGGTGCATCAAATCTTTTGAAATTTTTAAGAGAATTTCCAAGCTGAACCTTTCAAATTAATAGCGAATTTCAGAAAGCAATTCTCCTTTTCTGTCGGCTATTTAGTTTTTTCCAGCATTTTTAAAGTTTTAACTTTTTTCCTAAATTCACAAAGATTTTTAATCTGGCTCCAACAAACCTTTTTAAAAGCTACCAGAAACCATTTTCAACAAACACCTTCCACCTTTGGGTTCCTGCAAGCTGACAATGGTGCTGATTTCAAACCATCAGCCATCCTGTCGGTAAAGCCAACACAAGCCTTTGGGATCGCCTGGGGAGACTGCTGAGTTAACCCCTTGATCCAAGTGAGCACGACGACGGATGGACGGACGGGCCGTCTGAACCATCTCCTCAACGGACCGGCTAAGTGACCCAGTTAAAGGTTCCAGAAAAAGGGTTTGTTGTCAATGGATACAAAGTGGCTTCCTTTTAAACATATTCATATGCAGTGGTGGGCACACTTCCGATAATCCGATAACAGATAATTATCGAAGATAATGTTTTCATTATCGGATTATCTTTTTAGATAACTTTAAAAACCATTATCGGACCAATTATCTTCCGATTAATTTTTGTCCGATAACTTTTAAACCGATAAACAAAGATGAACAGCGACAAGCATTTTTAAAATCAGTTCGGCACCCACCTGTTAAACGTTTTGTAACAGACGCACAGTTATAACCTCTGCAAACAGAAGAGAACTGCTTGTATGAAAAGCATCTCAATCCTCTGCAGACAAAGGAGAAATGACGACAAAAAAAAAAAAAACATTTCCTTTAATACCATACCGATATGCTGGCAATATCACCTAAGTCATCCAGAGGCATACATTTTTTTACTTATGGTTCAAATTTTAACCAAGCTAATTTTGGACAAGTTATTTAAAATTACTGTCATGTCTGAAGTTTTATAAAGTGAAAATATCAGATATATGTTTTAGTTTTAAAGTAATGTGCTAATTTTTAAAGTTTTGTGAGCACATGCTGTGCCCCGCAGTGCATTATGGGTACGATGCTGTAATCTCAGTACGTCAAGACAGGACAAATGCATTTCAGACACTCTGTTCAGGCTCCACGGACAACAGCATTAAACTCTAGTGCCTAAAACTCTCTTGAATATATTCTCTGCGTTTATAGACGTTGGTTTTGTATTTGCGTTTGTTAAATTCCACGCATTTTAAATGTAGCAGACAGGAATTATCTGGAATTTTGTTTTCAAGGCCTCTACTGCCATCTACTGGCCAGTAGTGTTCATGGCAGTATTCGCCCTAAGTACTAAGCGTCTGGGGAACCAGTAGATGGCAGTGTTCTATTTATTTTGACCCCGGTTATATCAGATGATTGTCAAATCAACTTTTTGGCTTTGCAAATGGCTTTTTTTTTTTACAAATGAAGTTTAAAACAAAACAAAACACAGCAAATAATTAATATAATAATAATAATAATAACATTACAAGCAGCTCTGCAGTGTTTGCACAGGCACAGTGCAAGCGTTTGGATGCTTGCAGCTTTCAGCAGCAGGAAACCCTCACGACGGCCGACCACAATACTATATCAAACAGATTTGCTCTTCATTCGACCATACGATCGGCGATCAGGAGGTGGTCGTCAGATGTTTGACCGCAGCTTGATACTCCACGTACACTACACGATGCAGGACGCACGATTAACCTGAAACTCGGTCCAAAAAATTCCTGCATGAAAAATCATCTTGCACAGTGTAAAGCACGTTTTACACTGTTTTTACAAATAAAAAAATGGAATATTTTACAAAAGCACATTTATCTTTAAGCACCAACACACGACAGATGTCACATTAACGTGTTGGTTTACATAATAAATGACTGAACCAATCAGTGTTTAGCAGAGGCACTTTTACCCAGAATCCTTTGCGATCTGTCTGTTTGTTACAAAACCTCAGAATTAGTGCATTATTCAACATTAAAAGATATGTTATATTTTAACTTTGTACAAATGACAGAATTGACATTAATGGAGTTATTCTATCGGTATTAATGTTATTTATAAATCAAAACCATAACTCAGCATGACTTTATTTTTCAAGACCTCCGCCTGACCGGAGCATTGTACTTGATAGAGAGCTGGCTTTATGGCTGCTCTCGGGGTGCCTCTGTGCTGGGAGTGCTGTAGTAAACAAGAGCTTCCAGCAGGGGCAGAATGTTGAAAGAAAAAAGTGTGGTCTCATTGTTTGGGTCTGTTGTTATTTTAAATATTACTAGAATCCATTAAATTTGTTTTACTAGTAGTTGTAAATGTGCCAGAGATAATATTGGAATTTATCGATTATCTGTAACTTCCGATACATTTTTGGGTGGTTTATTGTTTTATCTTTATCAAAGATAACTTTTCAGTTATCTGTTATCGAAGTTAATTTTTTGGTTATCTGTGCCCACCACTGTTCATATGTTTGTTTAATATTTTTCTTAATAATTGGCTTCAAATTTCATCATTAAATTCTAATCAGATTTATTCACTTAAAGTCTTTAAGCTTTATCTCTCTCCCTCTTTCACTGTCTCATGAGTTACTAAGAATTGTGTCCATTAATGAACTTATTTAATCACTGTCCACAAAAATGCCAGTTCAATTCTGGTATACTTGTAAATGAACTGTAAATATTTCTGCTGTGGTTCATTTTGTGTTTAGAAGGAAACCCTTAGTTAACCGTATTGTGAATTCAGACTTTCAGATCAGAGACTGATTTAATTAAATTGAAACTGATTAATTCATATGAGACTGATAAATTAATGAATGTTTAAATTAAAGTACCTATGCTATAAATAGGTGGTGCCCTAAGTAATAGTTAAATAATAAGTATTAAGCCCTAAATTGTTAATTATTTTGGTGACTCATCAGATGTGGCCTAACCCAATCTAATTCAATTTGGGAGTTTAACTGCTTATTCACTACCCCCTTATGGTGCTCTGGTGTAAGCCGATCTCGATTTAACTAAATTGTTACGTTTATTGGTGCTCCCATGTGGAGGCTTATTAAATATCCAAAATATATCTTTTTGGTTCCCCGTGTGGAGGCTCTAAAAAATAAATTACACTAACAATGAAATTGATAATAATAACAATAAATGCAATATGTGAGGGCATATTGTCTGTCAGCCCAAGTTGGGATCTGACATAAAATGTATTTGGTGTGCATGTGGTCCACTGGAAGCTGTCCTTCAACCTACGAAGCATCAGTCATGCTATACAGTCGCGCTATACAGCTTTTAAAACCTATCCTCGATGTGAACACACACATATCTGTGCCTGTTAGGCCTGATGATACCCAGGTGCTTGCTATTGTTATATCGTTGAAGAACAGTTTTCCAAATAAATGCAGGTTCTACAAAAGAGATTTTCTCATTTTCTTTTTTGTTTGTTTGTTTTTTACCTTGTCCTCCAGATTTCTTGTTGCTGGCAGCTGCTCCAGATCCTTGTCTCTGCAATGCAACAAAGGTGAAAGAAACAAAATATGTAAGAATCAGATTTTTATTCACTGATTCTGCCCCTTCAGCACTTTTCCTTATCTGCTGAAATTCCCCACACTACCAGAAAAAAACCTCTGTACTCATATCAAAAAGAGTTCCCCTGCCTGAAGAGACTCGACCCGTTACGGAAAATTAGGAAAAGCAAATAAACAGTGATTAATTTATTACTGTTAAATTTATTTTTCAATGTAACTCAATTTTCAATTTATTTTCATTTATATAGCGCCAAATCACAATAGAGTTGCCTCAAGGTGCTTCACACAGGTAAGGTCTAACCTTACCAACCCCCAGAACAACAGTGGTAAGGAAAAACTCCCTCTGAGGAAGAAACCTCAAGCAGACCAGACTCAAAGGGGTGACCCTCTGCTTGGGCCATGCTACAAACATAAATTACAGAAGAATTCACAGAAGAATTCACGGACAAGAAATGCTGTTGGTGCACAGGACAGGAGAGTCACCAACAAAAATACAACTCCCATCTCTGGATGGAGCTGCACCTTAAACAGAGAAAAAACAGAATCAGGCATCAGAAAGACAAAAAATACTGTATAATTTGCCAGCATTAATCAACAAGAAAAACAGAAGAAATACTAAGGTGATCGCCGGCCACTAGCCCTAAACTTCACTAAAAGACCCAGAATTTAGGTAAAGTTGAGGGCCGCGACACACTCCATTTCCTAATAAAATGAATTAAAAGAGTAAAAGTGTAAACAAACTGTACCAGTATGCTAGTCATATGAAAGGGAAAATACGTGGTGTGTCCATAAAGTAACGGTCCTTTTTATTTTTATTTTATTTTCCCCAAGTTGGGACATGTCCAGCTCTCCACAAGTTCTCTTATACTCACTCGACTGGTAAGCACTGAAAGCCGAGATAGACATGTCCAAACTTGTCCTCTGACACGCCGAAACGGAGGTGTTCCTTTGTCTCACTTCATCAGCGAATCGGTCGTGACGCGCGAAGCCTCCGCGCGGCTTTCCATGACAAATCTCTTGTTAAAAGTGAAATCTGCCGGAAAATGGCTGATGTCCAGCTCTTGTGATAACCAGAGAAAGAGCACACGACGGTCTCGTATCCACAGAGCCATCAGCTTAGAAATGATCCAGTGGTTTGTGCCGCGACGTTGCAGCTCGGAGCACGGCACACCAACCGTCCTTAAAGGGGTCCTTAAAGCTGTAGTTAAAGTCCTTATTCTCTGTGAAGCCTGTAAAATTTTCACCAAAAGCCAGATAAATTTTTCGAATGGTTTCCAGGTGCCAGTCTCTAACAGCTTCTGAAAAAATTCTGATGGAAAAAAAAAGTCCTTTTCATTCCGCCATTTCCAGACAATGAAAATCCGACGAGGGGCGGGACCACTCCTTCCACAAGGCGTGCTCACAGGTGAATGACGTCACCGTCAGGCGTGGAAAAACTCATGCATGCGCACGAGGGTTCAAGCATGTCTGACGTAAAATCATATGAATGAAATCCATATAGTTTTTAACAAAAAAAAAAAAAGGACCGTTACTTTATGGACACACCACGTAAGTAAGTCTGGCACGATAAGAGAAAGCTCTGTGACTCGCAGACTTCTTATTCACCCTATGGACACAAAGTAACACCAATTTTATGAGTCTATATTTTAAAAAGTGAAAAAAGGGTCAGAGCAGGTGATATCTGTTGAAGAGACAAAGATCAACTGAAGATCAACCGTGTTGGCCTCTCTTCATTGGCTTCCTGTTAATTCTAGAATAGAATTTAAAATTCTTCTTCTTACTTATAAGGTTTTGAATAATCAGGTCCCATCTTATCTTAGGGACCTCGTAGTACCATATTACCCCATTAGAGTGCTTCGCTCTCAGACTGCAGGCTTACTTGTAGTTCCTAGGGTTTGTAAGAGTAGAATGGGAGGCAGAGCCTTCAGCTTTCAGGCTCCTCTCCTGTGGAACCAGCTCCCAATTCAGATCAGGAGACAGATACCCTCTCTACTTTTAAGATTAGGCTTAAAACTTTCCTTTTCGCTAAGGCTTATAGTTAGGGCTGGATCAGGTGACCCTGGACCATCCCTTGGTTATGCTGCTTTAGACATAGACTGTGGGGGGGTTCCCATGATGCACTGTTTCTTTCTCTTTTTGCTCCGTATGCATCACTTTGCATTTAATCATTAGTGATCGATCTCTGCCCCCCTTCACAGCATGTCTTTTCCTGGTTCTTTCCCTCAGCCCCAACCAGTCTCAGCAGAAGACTGCCCCTCCCTGAGCCTGGTTCTGCTGGAGGTTTCGTCCTGTTAAAAGGGAGTTTTTCCTTCCCACTGTAGCCAAGTGCTTGCTCATAGGGGGTCGTTTTGACCGTTGGGGTTTTTCATAATTATTGTATGGCGTTGCCTTACAATATAGAGCGCCTTGGGGCAACTGTTTGTTGTGATTTGGCGCTATATAAGAAAAAAGTTGATTGAAGTTGATTGAAGTGTAAGGTAACCTCCTAAAAACCTTTTATGACTGTGGTGGCATCAGCCATCATCTTTGGAGTGATCTGCTGTGTCAGTCGCATATTAACAGCAGACAGGAAGACACTGGAAACACTGATCCAAAAAGCCAGTTCAGTCATGGGATGTCACCTTGAGCCAGTGCAGGTGGTGGGTGAGAGCAAGATGGTAACCAAACTATCATCTCTACTGGAGAACCAGTCTCACTTACTATAGGGCACCATCAAAAGCAATGGGCAGCTCCCTCAGGGACAGACTGATTTACCCAAACTGTCTGAAGGAGAGGCATTGTAAGGTCCTTCCATCCTGGTGCTGTTAGACTGTATAATCTGCACTGCTCCCAGTAAGTGTATATCTTTACTTATGTATATCCAAGCTTAACAAACTGTGCAATACTTCTGTTAAATCGGCTTGACTGTATGCACACTGCACCCAGTACCCACTGCAGTAACCATATGCAGTAACCACTGCATATCTAATATATACACAACCACTGAAAGGTTTGGACACACTTTCCTATTCAACTGAATACTCTAAGTCTAATGTAGTACCCACTGCATATATTATATTTACACTATCAGTCAAACCTTTACACACGTTCCCTTTTCAACTGAATTGCAGTGTTTCTAAACCCTTGACTGGTTCTGTATGTCTTCCTTACAAAGTTTATAGTATTTTCCTATTTTTGACAAAACATCACAAAATATGTTCCATGGAAACAACTCCATGCCTGTCCAGAGAACAGACTGTTTTATTTCAGTCTCCACAGTCAGCTGTTTAAGACTTTTCCTCTTCCTCATTCAACAGTAGTATCACATGAACCCTTTATGGACTTTTGATCTCCGTCAGATTCTATGTGGAAGATTTCTCAAAGTGACAGAGCGGTCCAACGCAAACTTAGGGAAAATTCAGTTTTAAATCAGCTCACAGCACATTTATGTTTCCCACATTTATGTTTCCTACATTGTTACTCTGCTGTGGAATCTGTTTATGTGCAAGGTAACAACGCACACACAGACATGAATGTCTGTCACTGTGGGTTTTTACGGCACAGTTCTTTGTGTCCTTCGACAGCAATCTATGCTGTTTAATAAAGACATTTATTCATATTTATTTGCTTGATGTGAGCATGACTACTAATTGTATTTTATCGGTCGCCCGACTTGGTGAAAAGCTCAAAATAGTAACCATCATGATCGCTTTTTTAAAGAACACTTTAAGTGTGACCCTACTTACTTTAAACACATGCTGTAAGTAATCAAGCCCTGTTAGGAAGTTTTCACCTCATTTTTTAAAACGAAAAGGCAGTTTAATGGTGTGTTTCTCATTTCCAGTGGAAAGAAAATTCGTGGTTGTGAGTTATGATTTTTTTTTTCCGTATATACGAGGTCTATTAGAAAAGTATCCGACCTTATTATTTTTTTCAAAAACCATATGGATTTGAATCACGTGTGATTACATCAGACATGCTTGAACCCTCGTGGGCATGCGAGAGTTTTTTCACGCCTGTCGGTTACGTCATTCGCCTGTGGGCAGTCTTTGAGTGAGGAGTGTCCACCCGCTCGTCGATTTTTTTCATTGTTTAGGAATGGCTCAGAGACTGTTGCTTTGTTGATAAAAATTTTTCAAAACTGTAAAGCACAACTGAGTGGACACCACTTCAATAAATTCAGCTGGTTTTCGGTAAAAATTTTAACGGCTGATGAGAGATTTTGGTCTGGTAGTGTCGCTTTAAGGACGGTCCACGGCGCCTGACGGCGATCTGCGCTTCGATGGCGGCAGCGTCTCGCCGTTTCAAGTTGAAAACTTCCACATTTCAGGCTCTGTTGACGCAGTAAGTCGTCAGAGAACAGAGAACTTTCAGAAGAAGTCGGCATGAGGAGTTTATTCGGACATTCCATTGTTAACGGTCATTTTGTAATGAAAGAATGTGCGGGCAGAGTCGCATGTCGGGCTGGACCCGACCGCGGGGGGGGTCGCGGCAGGAAAAACACCTCCGTTGGAAATCTTAACGGGCAAGTTGGAACATGCCCAAGCTGTTACACAATTTCTCAGTTACTCACTTGTTGAAAGCCATTAAAAGCCGCCTGAATTCTACAAATGGTTTTCAACACGGAGGTGTTTTTCCTGTCGCGGCGCACACAGATTTGCCGAGTCGACACGGAAACGACTCGGCGAATTTGCGCACACATCTTTCATTAAAAAAGTCCTTAAACAGTGGAATGTCCGCATAAATTCCTCATGCCGGCCCTCTTCTGAATCTTCTCTGTTCTCTCACGATGTCCTGGGTGAATTAAGCCTTAAATTAGGATGTTTTCAGCTCGAAACAGGCTGACGACAGCGCCTGGAAGTGCTGCAGGACGTCCCGCTCCGTGGGAAGTCCTTACACCGACAGAAACACCCCATAATCTCTCATCAGCCGTTAAACTTTTCACAGAAAACCATCTTAATTTCTCGAATAGTGTCCACTCGGATATTCCTCACAGGTCCAGAAAAAATTTTGATAAAGCAACGCGCGCCGTCTTGAGCAGCGTGTGAAACAAAGGAATTCAGCCGAGAGGGCGGGACCACATCTCACTCAAGGCCTGCCCACAGGGAAATGACGTCACCGACGCGTGAAAAAACTCACGCATGCGCACGAGGGTTCAAGCATGATTGGTGTAATCGCATGTCATTCAAATCCATATAGTTAAAAAAAAATAAATAAAAGGGTCGGTTTATTATCTAAGAGACCTCCTATGTTGCAAAAACTCTCAAACTCATAAAAATGCTGCAACTTATACTGTGGAAAATACGGTACTATTACCAATGCTGCTGTGATATTGCAAATTTCCCCATGCAGGACTAATAAAGGAATATCTTCTCTTCAACATCCATAGTGCAAAACAAAATAAATTAAATGTCCAAATAGCACGGCATTACATAAAAACACACGTTGCACGCATCAGTTGCAGCTGATGCTTTGATTGCTTTACTACCTCATAAAACAACTCTTGTAGTGTGAGTCATGTGTTCCTCTGAACCACACAGAACAAAGGTAATTTAAATTCACCAGCACATCACCGGATATATTGGTGTCAAAATGAGCACCCCAGTGATGAATGATAAAGGGTGAATCACCTGCAGCAGAACCACACATCTGCACCTGAGGCACATCATCACAAACCAAAATAAAATATTATAAGTTCAGGAAAGGATCAGTACTAGCCTGAGCGATCTCATATTTTTTGTTACCCACAGGAACTTTTGAGTTGTATAATTACAACCCCAATTCCAATGAAGTTGGGACATTGTGTAAAATGTAAATTATAACAGAATCCAGTGATTTGCAAATCCTCTTCAACCTATATTCAATTGAATACACCACAAAGACAAGATATTTAATGTTCAAACTGATAAAATGTATTGTTTTTGTGCAAATGTTTGCTCATTTTGAAATGGATGCCTGTAACACATTTCAAAAATTTTGGACGGGGTAACAAAAGACTGGGAAAGTTGAAGAATGCTCAAAGAACACCTGTTTGGATCATTCCACAGGTGAACAGGTTAATTGGAAACAGGCGAGTGTCATGATTGGGTATAAAAGAAGCATCCCCAAAAAGGCTCAGCCATTCACAAGCAAAGATGCGGCGAGGATCACCACTTCGTGAACAACTGCATGAAAAAATAGTCCAGTAGTTTAAGAACAATGTTTCTCCAACATTCAATGCAAGGAATTTAGGGATTCCATCATCTACAGTCCATAATCAGAAGATTCAGAGAATCTGGAGAACTTTCTACACGTAAGCGGCAAGGCCGAAAACCAACATTGAATGCCCGTGACCTTCGATCCCTTAGGCGGCACTGCATTAAAAACCAACATCATTGTGTAAAGGATCTTACCAGATGGGCTCAGGAACACTTCAGAAAACCATTGTCAGTTAACACATTTCTTTGCTACATCTACAAGTGCAAGGTAAACTCTACCATGCAAAGCGAAAGCCATACATCAACAACATCCAGAAACACCGCCACCTTCTCTAGGCCCGAGCTCATTTGAAATGGACAGACGCAAAGTGGAAAAGTGTGCTGTCGTCTGATGAGTCTACATTTCAAATTGTTTTTGGAAATCATGGGCGTCGTGTCCTCCAGACAAAAGAGGAAAAAGACCATCCAGATTGTTACCAGCGCAAAGTTCAAAAGCCAGCAATCTGTGATGGTATGGGGGTGTGTTAGTGCCCATGGCATGGGCAACTTACACATCTGTGATGGCACGATCAATGCTGAAATGTACATCCAGGTTTTGGATGCTGCATCCAAGCAGCATCTTTTTCAGGGACGTCCCTGCTTATTTCAGCAAGACAATGCCAAGCCACATTCTGCACATGTTACAACAGCGTGGTTTCGTAGTAAAAGAGTGCGGGTACTAGAATGGCCTGCCTACAGTCCAGACCTATCGCGCACTGGAAATGTGTGGCGCATTATGAAGCGCAAAATACGACAATGGAGACCCCGGGCTTCTAAACAACTGAAGTCGTACATCAAGCAAGAATGGGAAAGAATTCCACCTACAAAGCTTCAACAATTAGTGTCCTCAGTTCCCAAACGTTTATTGAGTGTTGTTAGAAGGAAAGGTGATGTACACAATTGCAATCACACATGATGCGTGCGTGGGGGCTTGTTTTTGTTGTGGACTAATTCTGAAATCTTCACACTGGGGTGAGTGGAATGTTATTTTTTTTTCATCTTTTACTTTGTGTTCTTTTCAATGGAGCTTTCAATGAAAGTATTTTGTTTTACTTTGAGAGAGTCTGTGGATATATGTGTGCGCGCACGTGTGTGTGTGTGTGTGTGTGTGTGTGTGTGTGTGTGTGTGTGTGTGTGTGTGTGTGTGTGTGGCAGCAGCTGTTTTAACCCAATTCAGATGGATGTCTGGCTGAATTTGAACAAAATATAATCAGTATTAAGCTTGTAGACTCTCTCAAATGTCATTAAATGTCAATCTCTATAAGGAACTTTTTAAAAGTGAATTCATGTTGAATAATCCCTTAAAAAAGCAGCTGACATGCGGGTTAAAATGGCTGTTACGCTGTGTCCACGTGTCAGCTGTTTATTGCCGCTTAATGGACATGAAATGTCTCTGTGACATTTGTACAGGCAACATGATGAGATATATATACAAGGTCTGTGAGAAAACTATCCGACCTTTTTAATTTTTTCAAAAACTATATGGATTTAAATCATGTGTGCTTGCATCAGACAAGCTTGAACCTTCGTGCGCATGCGTGAGTTTTTTCACGCCTGTCGGTTGCATCAATCGCCTGTGTCAGGCTTTGAGTGAGCACTGGTCCACCCCCCTCGTCGGATTTTTATTGTCTGAGAATGCTGAGAGGTTGCCGCTTTGCTCCATGAATTTTTTATCAGAAACTGTTAGAGACAGCCAGTTGGAAACCATTCAAAAGATTCAGATGGATTTTGGTGAAGATTCTGTCGGCGTCACACGGATTAAGGAGTGTTAAAACCTTTTTAAAGATGGCCCACAATGGCGGAGGGCGCGCGGCGCACTGAGCAGCCATCAACAGGCTGGAATGACCAGATCATTTCTAAACTGAACGCTGTGTTGATCCAGGACATCGTGTGACTACCACAGAAATGGCAAGAGAGGCAAAATGGCAAAAGTGCTGGACACAGCACTTTTGCAGCACATTCCACTGTTACAGGAGATTTTGTAATGAAAGACGTGCAGAGGATTTCGCGCGTCGGCACGGAAAAAACACCTCCGTGTTGGAAACCATTCATAAGATTGAGACGGCTTTCGGTGGCTTTTCAGTCCAGTGAGTATCCGAGAAATTGTTTAACAGCTGGGCATGTTCCAACTTGTCCTGTGAGACTTCCAAGATGGACGTGTTGTTTGTCCAGCGCCATGAGCGGCTGCCTCCCGATGCGCGAATCCGTCCGCACGTCTTTCATTACAAAATCTCCTTTAACAGTGGAATGTGCCGATAAAGTGCTGATCCCGACCTCTTCTGAAACTTCTATGCTAGTCACACGACGTCCTGCATCAACAGAGCCTTAAATTTGGAAGTGATCTGCTCGTTCCAGCCTGTCGATGACCGCCGTGGGCCTTTTTTAATCCAGTTTTAATGTTCCTTAATCCGTGTGATACCGATAGAATCTTCACCGAAAGCCATCTGAATCTTCCAAATGGTTTCCATCTGGCTGTCTGGCAGAGTTTCTGAAAAAATTTTCATGGAACAAAGCGGCAGTCGCTCCGCCATTCCTAAACAATAAAAATCCGACGAGGGGGCTGGACCAGTGTTCACAGGCAAATGACGCAACCGACAGTCGTAAAAAATTCAGGCATGCGCACAAAGGTTCAAGCTTGTCTGATGCAAGCGCACATGATTCAAATCCATATAGGTCAGATAGTTTTCTCACAGACCTCATATATATATATATATATATTAGATTTTTCACAGTTATGTACAACACTTATTAGTGTTTGTAACAGTCTGCGTTCACAGGTGCACAAAACCTTCTCACAGCTGCTGCTTTTACCATGACTGCATCAAAATGAACACTTAACCCTCTGGGGTCCGAGGGCATTTTTTAGACAGTTCACTCACCTAGCATAAATGTTTTATTATTGCTCTTAACAGCTCTCCCTGCATCCCACAATCAGGTTTTATGTCTCTTTTTTTCAGGACAACCTGTGCTTTCATAATAATATATATGTTTTTGTTGTGTTTTATAAGTGTAAAAAAGGTTTACAATCAAAAATAAGGAAGGAAAAAGTAAAGCGAAAAATAATTTTCCACACACATTTATTCAAAACACACAGCAACTATAATAAACAACTGTAAAGGTAATTTGAGGTCTTGTGTGAAAGACTGTACAACAAAAAGGTTCAAACAATAAACACAAATGCACATTTTGAACAATATATACAAAATGATCTATGCATTTTTGTTTTTTGTCTTCATGATAAAAGCAACAGAGTTATCCAGTAACATTCACATGCAAACTTGTGGAGCAATCCTGATAGTTACACACTCTTTGTTTGAGCATGTGAGATTGTCATCAGAGGGTCTCCGTCTGCTCTGTCTGCTTTCAGGGATCGCTGTGCATAATGGCGCAGGGCACATTTGGAGCCCAATAGTATGTACTCATTGGAGCACCCAGGAGCTATTCAAACGGGCCAACTAGTAACATATCACTCCTGAAAATGATCTTTGGCTTTTCATGTGAGGTGAATCTGCCCTATGATTGAATTTGGGAAAACCATGTGATGGTGAACCAATTCCGATTGGACACTCACATTGTGCACGTCATCACACAGCTTCTATGAGGAGTACAAAGATGGCTGGCTCGAAAGTCCGCTGAGTTAACTTTTCAGCCAAAAAAAAGAGTAAGTTTCTATCTCATATCATTTAAAAGTTATTTATAATTTAGTAAAGCCCGGTCTTAGCTGTCGTATACGATGGCGTCGGCCCCAGAGGGTTAAAGACAAGTCGTCATAACACGACATCACACTTATGTAAATTTTGGAATTAATCTGTGCCTCAGTTCTTAACGTTAGCAGATACATTCCATTGAAGCGCACACTGGGACGTGTCTAGAAGCGACGTCACTTGTCGGAAACACTTGACGTCACTTGTTGGAAACACAGAGTTCTCACGAGTACTTTGTTTTCGGACGTCTCCGTAGCTGTTTGCTGTGGATGCCATATACTTTGAAACCAGTCACGGAAGTGCACAAAGTAATCCTGGTGGATCATCGGATGGTCACTAACAGCCTTAAAAAAAATTAAGAAGCTGGGTGGCCCAGGCCCCGCCTGCTGCGGCCTTCACCTACTTTACCTCAAGTCGCATGACGGACTGCTTCAAGTTTAGTGCACATAAACAATGTCAATTGTATATGTGTTGTCTTTAATTCTGATGTGTGCCGTTATTATGGTAAACAAGTAATAATTGTGGATTAATTTCTGTATCTTGCCTGAGGTAATTGGAGTGTAAACGTAATTACGTTGTTATACTCGTGTAATGACAGTGACAATAAATCTCATCTCATCTCTCATCTCAGCCTAAATGTTAACTGTTATGATTTAGGTGCAACATGTCCATTAAATATGCAACACCAAATCTCGCACATCCGCAACAGTGCACAGCACCATGCCAATGCAAAAATAATAGGCAGCGCTCTCACGGTGAAAGCTGAAAGAATGATTCACTTTCCTTTCCTTCAATTCTCCCTACCAAGTATAGTCAAAAATGAACCGCTGTAGGGGGCACACTATGATCATTGCCTTATTTTGCTGAGGTTTACAGTCAGCCGTACATCTGGGTGCATTGCAACTTGTGCAGTGTTCATAAAGCGAGCATAAAAAATATATCCAACCACTGTAAACCAGACTGGACAAAAGTAGTATTAAATAGAACAGTGCATCCAGAAAGTATTCACATGCTTCAATTTTTCCACATTTTTTATGTTACAGCCTTATTCCAAAATGGATTAAATTCATTTTCCCTCAAACTTCTATACACAATATCCCATGACGACAATCTAAAAAACATTTGAGATTTTGGCAAATTTAGAGAAAAATAAAGAACTAAGAAGTCACATGTACATAAGTATTCAGAGCCTTTGCCATGAATCTCAAATCCTTGACATGTTTCTCGAACTTAACTGGAGTCCGTCTGGGGAACATTCAGTTGATCAGACATGATTTAAAAAAATGATTAAAAAGATATAAAAAAAATTGATTGATTGATTGATTTGGAAAGGCACACACCTGTGTACATATAAGGTGCCACAGTTGACAGTGCATGTCAGAGCACAAACCAAGCATGAAGTCAAAGGAATTGTCCGTAGACCTGTGGGACAGGATTGTCTTGAGGCACAAATCTGGGGAAGGATACAAAAGCATTTCTGCTGCTTTGAAGGTCCCAATAAGCACAGAGGCCTCCATCAACTGTAAATGGAAGAAGTTCGGATCCACCAGGACTCCTCCTAGAGATGGTCGTCCATCTAAACTGAGCAATCGGGGAGAAGGGCCTTAGTCAGGGAGGTCAGGGAGTGACCTGATGGTCACTCTGTCAGAGCTCCAGCATTCCTCTGTCAAGAGAGGAGAACCTTCTGAAAAGACAACCATCT
This sequence comes from Thalassophryne amazonica, assembly GCF_902500255.1. Taxonomy (NCBI): domain Eukaryota; kingdom Metazoa; phylum Chordata; class Actinopteri; order Batrachoidiformes; family Batrachoididae; genus Thalassophryne; species Thalassophryne amazonica. The sequence continues at coordinate 69,589,233 of NC_047106.1, read as the reverse complement.
CTCCAGCAATCCACCAATCAGGCCCGTAGAGTGGCCAGTAAAAGGCACATGGCAGCCCACCTGGAGTTTGTCAAAAAGCACCTGAAGAACTCCCAGACCATGAGAAACAAAATTCTCTGGTCATGTTCGGAGGAAACCAGGCACGATCCCTAAAGTGAAGCACGGTGGTGGCAGCATCATGCTGTGGGAATGGTTTTCAGTGGTAGGAACTGGGAGACTAGTCAGGGTTGAGGGAAAGATGAATGCAGAAATGTACAAAGACATCCTGGATGAAAACCTGCTCCAGAGCGCTCTTGACCTCAGACTGGAGTGATGGTTCATCTTTCAGCAAGACAATGACACTAAGCACACAGCTAAGATATCAAAGGAGTGGCTTCAGGACAACTCTGTGAATGTCCTTGTAGATGGGTTAAATGAGTCATTAAAAGATGAGCTGGCAGTCCGTGACGAGCCAAACGATTTAGATGAGCTAATATCGTTGGTGATTCGTCTAGATGATCGGATGAAGGAGCGTGGACGCGAGAGAGGACGCCAATCACAGCGGGTTTTTTCGTCTCGGGGCTTTCCCCGACACAGATCTGGGCCGCCTCTCCTTCGCCCCACTGAGGCTCCTCCGACGGGACCACTGGCTCCTCCTGTTGACGAGCCCATGCAGCTCGGACGAGCAGAGATTACTGTATTGCCCCGACATATAAACATCAAGAAAAATAATGGTGACGTATCTCCAGGTGTTCTGGGACAGGCAAAACACACATAAAAAAAAAAAAAAAAAACAATACGGGTTAATGTTTTGTTTTCTTTAAATAGGGGTTATAATTTGTTTGGGGAGTCAGAGGCGTGTCTGGTGGAGTGAATGTTAGGCGGATAGAAGCCCGTCTCGGTTCACTTAATCGTTAATTTTTTATGTGTTTTTAGGTATTTTGTGTTTGGGTTGTTGGGTCATTTTATTTTGTTGTGTTTTATTTCCCTACATCCCTAACCCCAACCTCACTTGCCCCAAGACCGTTTGTCTTGTGGGTTGTGGGGTGGTGCAGGTTGGTCACGCTGAGCGTTCTCAGAAGACCTCTGCACCTAGGGGGGGGGGGTGTTAGGGGCATTTTTCTTGGTTTGGTTATGGCCCGGTTCCACTCCAGCCTCGGTGAGCCTTTGTACCGTTCGTCATTGGTGTTGCCGGGGTGTGGTGCAGCGGGAACATACCTCAGTCGGAGGGGTGGGCCGATCTGTTGCCGTTCGCCATTTCGGTAGTTCCACCCCTCACGAGAGGCTGGGGTATGGTCGAGTTGGGGCACCGGACGTATTTCTGGTTCTCCGCTGCGCCTTGGGGTTGGGGCTGGGTTAGTTTTTCCTGTTCCCTTCCCCGGCTTAATGTTTTGAGCCGTTCACCAAAATTGAGCCGCCGAGGGGCTCTGGGAGGGATCTGGGGCCTTTCGGGGTGCCGGGGAGGGTAACAGGGTTTACGGTCGTTTTATATCCCCCCGGGGTTGTTTTTGGTAGTCCTCCGGGGGTTGAATTTTGATTTTGTTCTGTTTCCTTCTGGGTTCCACCTCCAGGGTTGATGGGACGGTCCTCTGGGGGGGAATTGGCTTGGGGCCAACTAGCCAAGTGTAGCCGGGTCTGGGGTTCCGGGGTTGTGGGGTGGGTACCTCCTGGGGTTGATGGTACGGTCCTCTGGGGGGCGCCGTTTGCTCCATGTATACCTGGGGACCTTTGTGGGATTCTGGTTCTCGCTGTTCCTCCTGGAACTGGCGGTAAAGGCCTTCTGGGGGGAGTTGGGCTCTGTAGGTCGTTCTGGGGGGGTTGTTATTTTTCTTTTATGCATTTATGTTTGTATTGTGTTTGTGGGGCTGTGTTGGGTTTTTGTGTTTGGGAGTTTTTCTTTTCTTCCCGGGGTTTGATGGGACGGTCCCCTGGGGAGGTTTTGGGTGGGTTTTGTGTTTTTTCCTGTGTGTTGGCTTGTACTGGGGAATGTTTTGGGGCTTTTGTTGATGCCAGCCGGCCTTCCAGCTGCGGTGCCCTGTCCTGCTGTCTGTGGTGGACCTTGGGAGCGTGGTGCTATCTGCTTCCTGACGAGGACCCCGGAGGGAGGTGCTGTTCTCGGGCCTGGTCTGTTCGGTCGCCGGGAGGCTTCCCGTTAAAGGGGGGGTACTGTTGTGTGTTGGGGGGTGTGGCTGGATATTTTGGTGTTCTTTTCTTTTCTTTGCTCTCCAGGTGGCATGAGAACTGATTTGTCTGTGGAGAAGGTGCTGGCTGAAGAATCCTTCACCCTCATCAACATCATGTGTAGCACCTGTGAATGGTGCTAACATGTAACCTTAAAGACTTTCAGCTGAAGCAGATAATTGGATGACGTTCTGCATTTAAGTCATGTGTGATTCAAGCAGAACTGCCGGGAACTCGACCTTGTGATGTTCGTTTGTGAGACGCTGAGGACCGCGCCTGGGTTTGACACATTGAGCCCGTGAAGCAGGGAAGGGTGAGGGACACATGCTGTCAGCACACATCAAAGGTGATTAAGTGTTTGACTAATTGTTGATAGTAACTTGGTATTTTGTTACGCAGTATACTTGAATTGTGATGAGGATTGTGCAGGTCGCTTCTCACTGCTGTGGCATGCGGACAAATGGTCCTCCACCTGTTGTGAGAAGCTGCTTATTTGCATAAAGCTTAAAATACAGACCTGTATGTGTTGCTGATAGTGTGTGTCTTTTGAAGGATATTAGTTGTAATTGCTAACTTACCTCACCTCTTCTATGCTTCGCAGAGAGTCGGTTTGTCGTGTCCACCTGGGGGGTGTTTGGCGGTGGTAGTGGGTCCAGGAGCGCCGGGCTTCTTAAAGCTGTAGTTAAAGTCCTTATTCTTTGTGAAGCCCGTAAAATTTTCACCAAAAGCCAGATAAATTTTTCGAATGGTTTCCAGGTGCCAGTCTCTAACAGCTTCTGAAAAAATTCTGATGGAAAAAAAGTCCTTTTCATTCCGCCATTTCCAGACAATGAAAATCCGACAAGGGGGCGGGACCACTCCTTCCACAAGGCGTGCTCACAGGCGAATGACATCACCGACAGGCGTGGAAAAACTCACGCATGCGCACGAGGGTTCAAGCATGTCTGACGTAAAAACATATGAATGAAATCCATATAGTTTAAAAAATAAAATAAAAAGGACCGTTACTTTATGGACACACCACGTATTTTTCCTTGAGGTACGAAAGAGCTGAATTGAATTGACTGCTAAAAATTTCACAAAAACAGTCATTCATTTATGTTCATGGGTTTTTGTCTGGTTGCCTAAGAGGAAAACTGTCTCAAAAATAAAACTAACCAAAGCGGATGGCTTGATAAAAAGTTCTGATGACATTTTACAGCATTTGTCCAATTGAAGCTGTTAATGAATGCTGTGGTGCAGCGGAAAATGATTCTCTCATGTGAAATTATTGCAGAAACCGCAGTGTCACTCTCCTCATCATCACCGTGAACGGCTTCTTGTCAGATGGAAGACAAGATGTCAGCTTGTGTTGGTTAATTCACAGCCTGGGTGGGAACTGTTTGTCGTGAAGAAGAATGAAGGATGAAAAGAGAGAGAGAGGAGGGGAGTGGGATCAATACCTTCCTCTGTGGTTAAGATATACAAACACCGGGGAAGATAAATGATCAGAAACAAGCATGTAACCGCCCAGTCCTGTCTGCAGAAAGAAGGAAAGAGAGAGACAGAAAAAGAAAGAGAAGAATACAAAGACAAAAGCAATTACTGGAAGAAAAGAAAGTTTAGGATAGAAAGAAAAGAAAGCTAAAAAGAAAACACAGTAAAGATGGAAAGCAAAAAAATAGAGAGTAAAGAAAGCAAGAAAGAGAAAGAAAGAAAGGAAACAAATAGGTAAAGAAAAAAGAAAGAAAAGCATTGCAGCAAACACAGTTGCGTGAAACTCAGTGACACAGCATAACTTATTTTTTGTCTTCATTGTCGTTATTAACAATGAAAGACGGTGTCGCAGACCGAACTGCCCCACCTAAAAATCGCTCACTCCTACCTTCACTGCGCATGCGTCATTTCTGTGCGTCAGCCGCGTTTCACCAATTAGCACCTCATTTCTGCTTAAACCTGCACTTCAGTCATCATCTATCTCAGCGACTGATATCTGAAGCTTTTGTACAACAATCATTTCCACATAAATTCAGCATTATTTCATAATAAAAGACAGAGGAAGGATCAGAGCGCCACAGCAGCATGAGCTGTAGCTGCTGCATTCACTGCGCCTCTGTCATTTCAAAGCACCAGTAGCGACTCACCGAATATTGCCTCATTTCTGCTTAAAACAGCCTCATTTCTGCTTAAAACTGACTTTAGAATGATTTAAGAGTTTTTACATTGTCATCTGATGGTTAATAATCACATTATTTCCTTTGAGCACTTTGGGTGTAGAGGCTCAGCCTCAGACGAGCTGCTGTGGTCCCAAATGACATGCACATTGAAGGCAGGACCGGACCAATTTTTAGGGGGGGGGGGGGGGGGGGCGTTCGGTCTGCGACAATGGGATTTTTTGTTTTGTGTCGTCTCATTTTGCTTTTTTGTGGTTTGTCAAGTCTTTTGAACTAGAACTCTATGTAAAGATATATTATTGTACTTCAATTATTTATCGTGGATTTTTGTTGTTGCTGTTGTTCTGGTACAAATTCAAAAGGGAAACAATAAAGGATTTGGGATTTGTAACAAAACAGAAAAAAATGGTTTAATTTAGGTGACATATCTGGTTGCATCCTGGAAATTTACTTCCATCTTACTTTAACTGTTGTCTTTTCACTGCTCCCATCCATCAGTTCCATCAGATGTGTTTCAATGCTTTCTTAGCAAAGGAATGGAGAAGGCATCACAGTGCGTGCCCCTTTATTTTTTTGACTGTCTCTCTCTGCATTATTAATCTGATGCTTTCAATGAATTTCAAAGAGTGTACACAGTGCTTTGAAGCTGGGTAGAGAGCCGAGTGGCGAGGGGCTTCTGAAACATTGGAGCACAACACACCCCCTCCTTTTGGGGAAAATCATCTAATTTGGGACTGGTCTTTGATGCAATTCTGAATTTTGTTTCAAACAATAACACTGTTAGCCTGTTTACCTGACAGGCAGACTGGAACCATACCTGCTCTCATTAGCCTGTCACAAAACCCAAAAGTATGCCTTCTGCAAAGACATCAACAAATTATCAGGCTTCACAGTGCAGTCCCCCAGCAAGCTGAGAATAAACACCACGAAAGAGAACAGTTTTGTTCTTCTCTGCCAAGTTCAAAGAGAGGAACTGAGACTCTATATCAGGCTCTTATAATGGCCATGAAATGAAGTTTGTCTGAGTGAGCTGTTCCTTCACAATTGGCCAAAATCCATCAACCCTCAAGCTGGTGTGCTTAAGTTGCTCATACGTTTGTTTTTGGAAGTTAAACACTGATGCAACTTTGCTGTGTTGTTGCAATACAATGAATATGTAATGACAGTGCAATAAAAAATCATCTTATTGCATAGTCAGTATATATTCATTTGCCAGATAAAGAGACGATTGGCACGCCTCAGCACTCTTTGTGTGCAATCGGGTTTTCCAAACATTTCAGCAGTGTCATCAAGTGTTTGTATATCTTAACCTTGTACATGACATATTACTTGGGCAAAGAAGTAATATGTCATGTACAAGGCTGTAACCATAACGACAGGCAGCAGTTAAACCGTTACAGTCGCTGATTTGATAGATTGCTTTTAGATGTTTTTAGAGTCCAAAAATCCTACCATGTCAGTAAATTTTGACACTGACAAAAATTTTTGAAAAAAAAAAACAACAAAAAAACAAACAAAAAAAAAAAACCCTGACATAGCAAATATCAAGGGTCCCATTTAAGTTACAGTGAGTAGGATTTAGGGTTTTTTATTTGCATAAATGTAATATATCATGTGTGCATGACTGTATGCAACAATGAATGTGTTTCCATGAACTGAGAATGAGCCCTGCATATCTACGTAAAAGCGGACCCACTTATGGAGGCCTCCATGTTGCACCTCCATGTACATACAGTAGCCCAGAAAAGACATACTTACTGCTCCTTTCACATATTGTAGTGTGGCTTGAAAACTGAAGAAAAAATATTAGAGGAATCAGTGGTTGCTCCCCTGTATACTGCCTACTGATTGCTAGTGCAGGCTAACAACTTTGAGAACCTTAATTTTTGTTAAATGTAGGAACATACATATTGGTTATCACAAGAGAAGGCCAGGGAACATGAGACTCCATCACCAAAGAAGTGAGAACATTAAAAGAAACAAAACTGTTACCAGCGAGGCATAATGCAATCTGCACCTTCACCACGAAAAGATACTTGCCCTACAGCCACATTAGCCACAAGCGACAGAGGCAAAATTTCAACATGTAGTCGGCATTAACCACTTGATGGACGATTCTGAAGCATAGCTACACTGTGGTTACTTGGCGTCAATGTGCACAATGTTTAATGATAGATTACAAAGGACGGAAAACCTAGACAGTGTCAGAATGAGTTTTTTTTTTTCCTTCTTGCCTGACTACTCACTTAGTTCACTTGATTTGTTTCAGTTCAACGGCTTTCACAGTGACCAGTTAGCATTATCTGCACAATATCTTGTAAATCACTTCAAGGGTGTTATCTGGTTACAAAAACAGCTTCTTTAGATTTTTAGAAGTGTTTATTTCTCACTATTCTTTACAAAATATGAGGAAAAAATGCCAAACATATTGGATTTATACAGAAATACAGCTATTTTGGAGACCATTCTGCCATCTTGTATTGTTTTGTTTGAGTGAACAACCCACTGACATGCTGCCTCAGATTAGCAGTCACCATGTTGCGTTGCTCAGCATTTGCATAAAATAGATTTACTGTCTATTTTGGCCCTGCCAAGTTGGTGACATAGCAACTGTTGTCCATTGTCACTGCAAAACTCTGACTGAAAATGAATGTCAGGTTGTCACTTTGTCTCTGTTATTTGAAGGATTTATCCTACATACTGCAGCTGTACCTTAAGTCAACTGTATCAGTGTAAATGAACTGTATTACTGTTGATTATGCAATTAATTTTATTTGTATAGTGCCAAATCACAACAAAGCTGGCTCAAAGTGCTTCACACGAGTAAGGTCTAACCTTACCAACCCCCCTGAGCAAGCACACAAGCAACAGTGGTAAGGAAAACTCCCTCTGAAGATATTGAGGAAGAAACCTCAAGCAGACCAGACTCAGAGGAGTGACCCACAGCTAAACTGATCATCAACTGATCACCTGAATTTAACACTCAAGTATAGTCGATGTAACACTATAATAGGGTTTATTTCACAATATATTTAATGGGACCATATGCACTCACTACAGTGTTAACGTAGCACTGCAAAATTTGCTGTATTGCACAGCGGCTACATGGGTACTGGGTAAAAAAGTGAAAAAAGTGATGTAAATTAATCTGGCTGTGAAGTGGTCATTGATGTCAGATGGTTTTGCTTGAGTATGTCACAATCTGTTGATCTGACATTTTCATATACAAGAGTCTGCTGAGTTTAAAAAGAATGCTGACGGAATACAAAATTCTTCAGCAAGCATCAGGTTCAAAATGACAGGAAAGCAACAGTAATCCACTACAGATTTCATCAGCATGCGCATTTATAATGAACAGAAATACAAATGCAACAACATAAATATTATAAAAAATAAACATCAGTCAGAAGATTTTATTTGATTCAGGAGATTCTTAGTCACTGATTACAAATGGTTTGGAGATAACGATGGACATCTTGGTTACAGAGGCTCCAAAACAAAACGGGATTCACAACAGATCTCACACATTTGTGCATGGTATGGCTGCAATCTGCCTGTCTGTTAACTGTGGCCTGTGGAGCAAAGCTCGTCTCTTCTGCTCTGTCTATGTGATACTGTCAGATACTAGTGGGAGAAGTGAGACAATTTGTTATGTCAGGAATCAACATCCCTGAAACATACCCAGTGCTGGTGCCGAAAAATGAGACGATGGCAGCAAGTGAAAGGTACAATAGGATCTCATCATCACATCTCGGCCCAATAAAATAGCCAAAGATTAATTTAATTTGTATTTTATTGTGCATGGAGCATCAATCTCATCTCATTTGGAAGTTGTTAAATAGTTATACTTTGAGCATTTTGGTTTCAGATAACTTATTTCAAAGTAAGATACTGGAAAAAATAATAAGCCATGATGCTTTTCTGCTTGTTTCATTGTGCAGTGGTAAGCATTAAGGGCAGGTATAATGACTTCTGCACACAGCACATACAACCCCTGGCAAAAATTATGGAATCACTGGCCTCTGAGGATGTTCATTCAGTTGTTTAATTTTGTAGATTTATAGGAAATCAGGGAAAAAAATTGTGGCAGTCAGTAACGGTTACTTTTTTAGACCAAGCAGAGGGAAAAAAATATGGAATCACATAATTCTGAGGAAAAAATTATGGAATCATGAAAAACAAAAGAACGCTCCAACACATCACTAGTATTTGTTGCACCACCTCTGGCTTTTATAACAGCTTGCAGTCTCTGAGGCATGGACTTAATGAGTGACAAACAGTACACTTCATCAATCTGGCTCCAACTTTCTCTGATTGCTGTTGCCAGATCAGCTTTGCAGGTTGGAGCCTTGTCATGGTCATTTTCTTCAACTTCCACCAAAGATTTTCAATTGGATTAAGATCCGAACTATTTGGAGGCCATCACATTGACCCTATGTGTCTTTTTGCAAGGAATGTTTTCACAGTTTTTGCTCTATGGCAAGATGCATTATCATCTTGAAAAATGATTTCATCATCCCCAAACATCCTTTCAACTAATGGGATAAGAAAAGTGTCCAAAATATCAACGTAAACTTGTGCATTTATTGATGATGTAATGACAGCCATCTCCCCAGTGCCTTTACCCGACATGCAGCCCCATATCATCAATGACTGTGGAAATTTACATGTTCTCTTCAGGCAGTCATCTTTATAAATCTCATTGGAACGGCACCAAACAAACGTTCCAGCATCATCACCTTGCCCAATGCAGATTCGAGATTCATCACTGAATATGACTTTCATCCAGTCAGCCACAGTCCACGATTGCTTTTCCTTAGCCCATTGTAACCTTGTTTTTTTCTGTTTAGGTGTTAATGATGGCTTTCGTTTAGATTTCTGTATGTAAATCCCATTTCCTTTAGGCGGTATCTTACAGTTCGGTCACAGATGTTGACTCCAGTTTCCTCCCATTCGTTCCTCATTTGTTTTGTTGTGCATTTTCGATTTTTGAGACATATTGCTTTAAGTTTTCTGTCTTGACGCTTTGTTGTCTTCCTTGGTCTACCAGTATGTTTGCCTTTAACAACCTTCCCATGTTGTTTGCATTTGGTCCAGAGTTTAGACACAGCTGACTGTGAACAACCAACATCTTTTGCAACATTGCGTGATGATTTACCCTCTTTTAAGAGTTTGATAATCCTCTCCTTTGTTTCAATTGACATCTCTCGTGTTGGAGCCATGATTCATGTCAGTCCACTTGGTGCAACAGCTCTCCAAGGTGTGATCACTCCTTTTTAGATGCAGACTAACGAGCAGATCTGCTTTTTTTTTTCTACAAAATTAAACAACTGAATGAACATCCTCCGATGCCGGTGATTCCATAATTATTGCCAGGGGTTGTAACCATGCAGCAACCTTTAGTGCTTAAAAATGCATCAAGTACCAAAACCTGCAGTTCCTTGACAGGCCACTTGAGGCTGGATCCTTTCATTCTTTCACTTTCTATACCCACTTATTCCAGTCAGGGTCATGGGTGGGGATGACGGGTTGGAGCCTATCCTAACAGTCATAGGGAGTGAGGCGTGGTACACCCTGGATAGGATGGCCAGTCTATCACAGGCAGTGATGCCGGTAATGCGTTACTTATTAAAGTGTTACTCTATTCTGACCGCTTTTTTCAGTAACGAGTGATCTAACATATGGCAGGAGCCCTGGATCACATTGTAGTGATGACTCAAGATGGGAAGTTCCCTCTCAACCAGCTGGGTCAGATCTGGGTCAGATTATTTTTGTACTGTGGGTCGATTGCAGCAGCCCGTGGGCAGGCGGAGCTCGACTCACCCACAAAGCATTTGACGCTACGAGCTTTTCATCTGTTTTCTGCAGCGCAGCTCTGAGTTGAAAAACAGTTATCATCTCTCAAAGCACGGAGACGGCAACACACCTGCACTGAGCTTTACAAAGACATTTTTGCGCTTTATTTTCTTTAAAACTCTGTGCTGTGTGTGTCCTCACAACTGATCCGCATGCACTATCAGATGCTAACGCTTGTTTTGTCCACCCAAACACATCTAAAGTCACTGTCTGAGGATGACAAGATATTGAAAAAAACACAGGAAAATGTAAAAAAAACAAATCCTACCTGTCAATCTGGTCGTGCGTTTTACATAATTACACTTTGTCAATTCTTCCTGCTCAGAGGGCCATCCAGGGGCAAATCCAAGCGGAAAGGGGGTGTAGAGGCAGCACCCCCCACCCCCACAACACCCCTAGATTAAAGGTCCACTTTTGAAGACAATTTTTCATACTACTACTAATACTGTAATAATAATAACAACAATAATAATAATTTTAACAATTAAAATGTTGAGAAAGAATTTAAATGTTAGAAAAATGTTAAAAAGAATTTAATAGTTACATTTACAAACAATGTAGATTAGAAATGGTAAGTTTTACAATTACAGTGCTGTCAACATTTAAATATAAGGTCAAGAAAGATGTCTTAATTTCATTTTTTATAAAACAAGTATTTATGTTCATTGAAATCAAGAAAGGGTGACTATAAAGGGAATATGGGCAAAAAGGGTTATTTTCATTTTAAGGTGGCAGAAAGGTGTTGTCATCAGCTGTTGAAAGTAACTAATAAAGTAACTAGTAATCTAACTTAGTTACTTTTAAAACTGATTAATCAGTAAAGTAACTAATTTACTTTTTCAAGGAGCAATCAGTAATTGGATTACTTTTTCAAAATAACTGGCAAAACCGATAGCAGGGCCACATACAGTGAGGAAAATAAGTATTTGAACACCCTGCGATTTTGCAAGTTCTCCCACTTAGAAATCATGGAGGGATCTGAAATTTTCATCTTAGGTGCATGTCCACTGTGAGAGACATAATCTAAAAAAAAAAAAAATCCGGAAATCACCATGTATGATTTTTTTAATAATTTATTTGTATGTTACTGCTGCAAATAAGTATTTGAACGCCTGTGAAAATCAATGTTAATATGTGGTACAGTAGCCTTTGTTTGCAGTTACAGAGGTCAAACGTTTCTTGTAGTTTTTCACCAGGTTTGCACACACTGCAGCAGGGATTTTGGTCCACTCCTCCATACAGATCTTCTCTAGATCTTTCAGGTTTGGAGTTTCAGCTCCCTCCAAAGATTTTCTATTGAGTTCTGATCTGGACACTGGCCAGGCCACGCCAGGACCTTGAAATGCATCTTATGGAGCCCCTCCTTAGTTGCCCTGGCTGTGTGTTTTGGTTCATTGTCATGTTGGAAGACCCAGCCATGACCCATCTTCAATGTTCTTACTGAGGGAAAGAGGTTGTTTGCCAAAATCTGGCAATACATGACCCCATCCATCATCCCTTCAATACGGCGCAGTCGTCCTGTCCCCTTTGCAGAAGAGCACCCCCACAATATGATGTTTCCATCCCCTTGCTTCACAGTTGGGATGGTTTTCTTGGGGTTGTTCTTATCCTCTAAACATGGTAAGTGGAGTTGATTCCAAAAAGCTCTATTCTGGTCTCATCTGACCACATGACCTTCTCCCATGCCTCCTCTGGATCATCCAGATGGCACTGGTGAACTTCAAACAGGCCTGGACATGTGCTGACTTGAGCAGGGGGACCTTGCTGCCCTGCAGGATTTTAAACCATGACAGCATAATGTGTTACTAATGTAATCTTTGTGACTGTGGTCCCAGATCTCTTCAGGTCATTGACCAGGTCCTCCTGTGTAGTTCTGAGCTTTCTCAGAATCATCCTTACCCCACAAAGTGAGATCTTGCATGGAATCCCAGACCGAGGGAGATTGACAGTCATCTTGTGTTTCTTCCACTTTCTAATAAATAATCATAACAGTTGTTGTCTTCTACCAAGCTGCTTGCCTGTTGTCCTGTAGTCCATCCCAGCCTTGTGCAGGTCTACAGTTGTGTCCCTGGTGTCCTTAGACAGCTCTTTGGTCTTGGCTATGGTGGACAGGTTGGAGTGTGATTGAGTGTGTGAACAGGTGTCTTTTATACAGGTAACAAGTTCAAACAGGTGCAATTAATACAAGTAAAGAGTGCAGAATAAGAGGGCTTCTTAAAGAAAAATTAACAGGTCTGCTGTGAGCCAGAATTCTTGCTGGTTGGTAGGTGTTCAAATACTTATTTGCAGCAGTAACATACAAATAAATTATTTTAAAAAATCATACATTGTGATTTCCGTGATTTTTAGATTATGTCTCTCACAGTGGACATGCACCTAAGACGAAAATTTCAGACCCCTCCATGATTTCTAAGTGGAAGAGCTTTCAAAACCGCAGGGTGTTCAAATACTTATTTCCTCACTGTATAGTCAGACAAACTCATTCACACTTGCACACACACTTACAGTCAATTTCAAGTTTCCAGTTCACCTAACCTCCATGTCTTTGGAAGTGGGAGGGACCTGGAAAACCTGGAGGTAACCCAGGTGAACACGGGGAGCACATGCAAACTCCACACGGAAATTCTAGATGGAGGCTGGCTCGAGACATCAATCCATCCCTGAGTGAAAATGGTCAACTTTATAGCAGAAATATGGAGTTGTGCTGTCGAGAGCATAAGCCCCTGGTATTGCCACGCTTAAAAATTTGGTCCCATGTGTTGAAACAAACAGACAGTTGTTTGTGCATATGCACATATGGGAGAACATGCAAACGCCACGCAGAAAGGACAAGGTCGGAAGCCAACCTGTGACTTTTTCGCTGTGAGGCAACAGTTCTTAATACTAATCCACCTTGTTGATCAATTCCTTAATCCCACATTTGCTTCACATTTACAGCACTGACATCTGAGTGTGAATGGGTAAATGTGAGGCATCAGTGCAAACCATTTCATGATCTGCATCAGACAGAAAAGCGCTATAGCAAAGCAGTAAAATTACAAAATAACTCAATGGCTCATCATTTGTTTTCTTCCACACTGAATTTAGATTAAACAATTTAAATATTACAACAATGCTAGATTGATACGTGGCACCATTTGAAACTAGTACATTTACAAAAGAACAGTTCAGAAAAAAAATATATATATACTCAACAAAAATATAACGCAACACTTTTGGTTTGCTCCCATTTTGTATGAGATGAACTCAAAGATCTAAAACTTTTCCACATACACAATATCACCATTCCCTCAAATATTGTTCACAAACCAGTCGAAATCTGTGATAGTGAGCACTTCTCCTTTGCTGAGATAATCCATCCCACCTCACAGGTGTGCCATACGAAGATGCTGATTAGACACCATGATTAGTGCACAGGTGTGCCTTAGACTGCCCACAATAAAAGGCCACTCTGAAAGGTGCAGTTTTGTTTTACTGGGGGGGGATACCAGTCAGTATCTGGTGGGACCACCATTTGCCTCATGCAGTGCAAACACATCTCCTTCGCATCATCCGTGAAGAGAACACCTCTCCAACGTGCCAAACGCCAGCAAATGTGAGCATTTGCCCACTCAAGTCGGTTACGATGACGAACTGGAGTCAGGTCGAGACCCCGATGAGGACGACGAGCATGCAGATGAGCTTCCCTGAGATGGTTTCTGACAGTTTGTGCAGAAATTCTTTGGTTATGCAAACCGATTGTTCCAGCAGCTGTCCGAGTGGCTGGTCTCAGACGATCTTGGAGGTGAACATGCTGGATGTGGAGGTCCTGGGCTGGTGTGGTTACACATGGTCTGCAGTTGTGAGGCTGGTTGGATGTACTGCCAAATTCTCTGAAACGCCTTTGGAGACGGCTTATGGTAGAGAACTGAACATTCAATACACGAGCAACAGCTCTGGTTGACATTCCTGCTGTCAGCATGCCAATTGCACGCTCCCTCAAATCTTGCGACATCTGTGGCATTGTGCTGTGTGATAAAACTGCACCTTTCAGAGTGGCCTTTTATTGTGGGCAGTCTAAGGCACACCTGTGCACTAATCATGGTGTCTAATCAGCATCTTGATATGGCACCCTGTGAGTGGGATGGATTATCTCAGCAAAGGAGAAGTGCTCACTATCACCGATTTAAACTGGTTTGTGAACAATATTGAGGGAAATGGTGATATTGTGTATGTGGAAAAAGTTTTAGATCTTTGAGTTCATCTCATACAAAATGGGAGCAAAACCAAAAGTGTTGCGTTTATATTTTTGTTGAGTGTCACACTTTCATTACATTTAGGTTCAATACTCTAAACTTTTGTGCTTATATTTGTTCACTAAATATTGAGACAAATATTTAGCTAAATATTAAATCATATACTGTGTTATATACTGTAATAGGTGGTGACCTAAACATTACATTAGCACACACGTAGTTTGAGAGACATAGGTTCAAACTCCTGAGCAGACAGGTAAATGTGTGTGAGGAAGCTGAAAGAACAGCACTTGAGTCACTCTTATTACATCACTAAAGTTCCTTTAAGCAAGATCCCTAATCCAGATGTTTTCTCCCAGTGTGCAGATCAGTGTCTTGGATGGCAGCACCCTGACATACTGTGTGTGTGTGTGTGTGTGTGTGTGTGTGTGTGTGTGTGTGTGTGTGTGTGTGTGTGTGTGTGTGTGTGTGTACTAAGAAAAAAATAACTTGCTCGGTGAGCAAAAAAAATTTTGTAAAGTATTTCCACCCAAGTAAAATGCATTAACTTAGCCAGAAGCAATTTTGCTGATGACAAGTGTAAATTTGTTGGGTCAACATGATGAATTTGCATTACTGTTACTCAATTACCATGGTTGAGGCCAACTAGATTTGTAAGGGTAAATGTAACAAAAATAAAAAAAGTAAGTCCTTTAGGCTGCTGCCTTGTTTGCGCTCAGGGTCGCCACAGCAAATCTAAGGTGGATCTGATGTTGATTTGCCACGGGTTTTTACGCCAGATGTAACTCCACATTACATGGAGAAATGTGGGAGGGATGGAGTTTGTACCGGGAACCTTTTGTACTGAAACCAAGTGCACTAACTACAACTCCATTCCAATGAAGATGGGTCCGTTGTGTAAAATGTAAATAAAAACAGAATACAATGATTTGCAAATCCTCTTTAACCTATATTCAATTAAATACACCAGAAAGACAAGATATTTAATGTTCAAACTGCTAAACTTTATTGGTATTATGCAAATATTTGCTCATTTGAAATGGATGCCTGCAACACGTTTCAAAAAAGCTGGGACAGTGGTATGTTTACCACTGTGTTACATCACCTTTCCTTTTAACAACACTCAATAATAGACCGGGAGCTGAGATAACCTACCATGCACCCCCCAACAAAATGCCACTTTTTTTACTTACATACTTACAGTGTGTGCCTGCGTGCACAAAATGAGTGAATGTGATGCATCATTGTGAGGCACTCTAAGCATCTGTCATAGATGGAAAAGCCCAAATGCAATCTGTTTAGCTAAATGTGGAGAAAGTGAACATAATTGAGTATAATTTGTTAGAACCCTGCACTCATACATTCCCAGAGAAACCACAGTGCTGCTCCTCTCATATCACAATCACTACAATTTATATCTGTTCAGCCACAGTAATCCTGATGTTATTGGGGCTGCAAGCTTCAGTGGTTACAGCTTAAACATGAGACATCACTTGAGGTCATTTTTTTTAATAAGGTTGTTTCTCAGATCACTGGTGAGGTGCTGACAAACTAAATAACTGCTGCAGGCAGCAGAGATAGCAGAAGCATTACGGATGAGCACTCAGAAAATGAGAGCAATAACAGAAGTTCAATGGATCTGAAAAGGGTGAAAAAAGCCTATCCGCACTCTGCAGACACCTATGCACAAGACAGCATGCACATCACAGAGACTGGCGAACAAATCAGCACACCACTGCATGTACTGCATCAGGGTGGACACACACATGCATGTGCACAGTTTAAGAAAGCAGATGACAATGCATTAAGAATGAAAAATAATAATTACAGGATGACAATGAGGGAGAGGTAGAAAATGATAAAACATGTTGGACTTCTCTTTAATCATTAACACATGGACGAGACCTAGCGGGGCTGCAGTCAGGGCGGCACCGTGACCTTAGTGGTTAGCAGTCTGTTGCCTCACAGCAAGAATGTTGTGGAATCATTTCCCAACTGTGGCCTTTCTGTGTGGAGTTTGCATGTTGTCACGTGTTTGCTCGGGGTTCCCTCTGGGTGCTCCGGCTTCTTTCCCACTTCCAAAGATATGTAGGTTTGGTGATTAAAAACTTTACACTGACCATAGTGTGAATGAGTTTGTCTGTCTACATGTGGCCCTGGCGACAGACCGGACCTCCTTCCAGGGTGTACCTCACCTCATGCCCTATGACTGAAGGGTAGGCACCACCCCCCCACCCAACCCCCCCAACCTGTAATTCAAGTAAGCACGTATAGAAAATGAATGAACTGAGACCACGCGACAACCTCCAGTTATGAAAAATTAAGTCAACGCAGAAGTATCAAATCTTGCACTTCCTTGACTGGCCAATTAAGGCTGGCTCCAAAAATGAGACATTCTCTGTAGACACCCATGTTAAAATGATCAACTTTACAGTGGAAATAAACATTTACAACCCTCTGCAAAATGATTTTGTTCTCTATATCTAATCAAATCAAATCAATTTTATTTATATAGCGCCAAATCAAAACAACAGTTGCCCCAAGGCGCTTTATATTTGGCCTGGCAAAAGCCATACATAATTACAGAAAAACCCCAACGGTCAAAAAACGACCCCCTGTGAGCAGCACGTGGCGACAGTGGGAAGGAAAACTCCCTTTTAACGGAAGAAAACTCCAGCAGAACCAGGCTCAGGGAGGGGCAGGTCTTCTGCTGGGACTGGTTGGGGGCTGAGGGAGAGAACCAGAAAAATACATGCTGTGGAGGGGAGCAGAGATCATCACTAAGATTAAATGCAGAGTGGTGCATACAGAGCAAAAAGAGAAAGAAACACTCAGTGCATCATGGGAACCCCCCAGCAGTCTAAGTCTATAGCAGCATAACTAAGGGATGGTTCAGGGTCACCTGATCCAGCCCTAACTATAAGCTTTAGCAAAAAGGAAAGTTTTAAGCCTAATCTTAAAATTCTGTCCCCCTGATCCGAACTGGGAGCTGGTTCCACAGGAGAGGAGCCTGAAAGCTGAAGGCTCTGCCTCCCATTCTACTCTTAAAAACCCTAGGAACTACAAGTAAGCCTGCAGTCTGAGAGCGAAGCGCTCTATTGGGGTGATATGGTACTAAGAGGTCCCTAAGATAAGATGGGACCTGATTATTCAAACCTTATAAGTAAGAAGAAGAATTTTAAATTCTATTCTAGAATTAACTGGAAGCCAATGAAGAGAGGCCAATATGGGGTGAAATATGCTCTCTCCTTCTAGTCCCCGTCAGTACTCCTAATTGCAGCATTTTTAATTAACTGAAGGCTTTTCAGGGAACTTTTAGGACAACCTGATAATAATGAATTACAATAGTCCAGCCTAGAGGAAATAAATGCATGAATTAGTTTTTCAGCATCACTCTGAGACAAGACCTTTCTGATTTTAGAGATATTGCGCAAATGCAAAAAAGCAGTCCTACATATTTGTTTAATGTGTGCATTGAATAACATATCCTGATCAGACAAACAATGGTGATTGTTTTTGTATTACTGTTCGTAGTCTGACAGAAATGTTTTATTTTTAATATTGACACGGTATAATAGGTTAGGGCTTTTAAAAGGTAGTTAGCTTCAGCCTTGACCTTTTCATTCAGCTGCATGTTTAGTTTTTTTTTTCAATATATTCATTATGTGTTTTCTTTTTTCTTTTTTCTTTTATCTATTCATTCATTTATTTTTTGTTATTGCATGAGTGTACTGATTGAAATAAAATAATAATAAGGTTCTGTTTAATTTTGTCTCAGTCTCTTCAAATAACATGTTTAATAGGAATCATTTTATTTTCATATAACTGATAATAAATCAGATTTTTTAAAAACAATATGCCTATACTACTACATTTAAATAATAATGTAATATAACATAACTACAACCACTTCTTCTCATCCCAACTTCAAACACAGCCTCATACGAACCATCCATGAGAAATCTACTTAAGCTCCCAGTTTTCTATTCGCCCTATTGACGTTTCAAATCCCGCAAAACCTTGGAGAGGTCGCTGCGCTGCAAGATCTCAGTAACATTGAGAACTGCATTGAGACGCTCTGATCGGGCTTCACTTTAAACCGCTGCACACGGACAACACCATTAACATCGCAACATAAACTATTTTTATATTGTGCCTAAAACTATCAAGAATATTCTCTGGGTTTATAGATGTTGTTATTGCATTTATTTTATGTAAACATGCGAGAATCACAGGCTGTCTCTCCGTTATTTTCATGGGAGCTGCTGTGAGCTACGCTCGCTTCCTGGTCATGTCGTTCTGGGGGAAAGTGACGTTTTGCTCTTTAAAGTCTTGATTATTGTTCTTTACAACACTGTTTATCCATTTTGTTCCAGACTAATATATAAAATATGTCTGAAATTCAGTTTGCGTGTATTAAATTCCACGCAGATTAAACGTAGCAAACACGGATTATTTGTTAGAATTGTTTTAGCAAGTTTTCAGGGTATCATGCATGTAGTTTCTTATTTATGTGACGAAAAGCATAAAAAATTACATTTTTGTAGTATAATATTCATTTACAATTGTCATCATGTGGATTCTCTATATGTTGTTTTGACTGCTGCGACTCTCTGGCACGCAAGGGATTATGGGATACGTCAATAGGGCGAATAGGAGTACAAACTTCTATGCGCACTGCACTAGTTTTACTAATGGAGTATCTAAGAAGTCAGTGTCCTAGTATTTCTGTGGAATGAAATTAGCATTGTTTTATTTCTATGTTGGCACTATTCCCACTAAATAGCAGGTATGATAGCTTGGTAGTGTTAGCTACATTGATGTTGCCACAGTTACTGAGGCAGTATGCTGCAAATAAGGTAATGTAGTTTTTAATACCTGCAATCAAGCCTCCTGTTATGAAAACCACTACCCAGTCCACAAAATAATGTGTAAATCAAACATCCAACCCAAGGTTAGCCTGTTAGCCTTAGCTTCTTTGGCAATGTCAAGAAGAGAGGCGTGTTTGGGCTCTATTTGTCCCACAAGAGTCACACTGGTCCTGCCCACATTCCACCTATAATGTCTATTTCAGTGTTACAGGGTGACTTTAGTGTGCTTTTGAAACAGCACAAATGTAGCACACTTGTCTACTGAATCATGGTTGCGTCAGCATCTGTGCCTCTTGGTTTTAAATTAGGATACTTGAACATAAGAACCACAACACAATGAGAAACACAACAAAAATGCACAATGCACATTCAAGAAATGTAAATGTGTTTGGTCTCAGAATGGGTATTCATTGAGGGCTGAAGTGTGAATATTTTCACAGACTCCTTTAGAATATTCTACTTAGTTTACTCTGCTGAGACTGTACTTTTATGTTATGTTATGATCCAATCCAAACTCACTTATCTGGTCTGCAGAATAAGATTCAGGAGATAAAATCCCTATTGCACTACAGGATTATGTGATTTGTTTTATTTCAGAAGATGACCTCTTTTGTAGTTCGCAGCTGGTAAACATTAATATATTTTTCTTCAGTTCTTTAATGGAAATGTGCTTCTGAGCTACCTATATGCAGTATATTGATTTTAGTCAGTGGGCAAAAAAATAAATAAAAGAAGATAATGAAGCTTTCAGTTCCAGATTTATTTGTAATCTGTTTGCAAGATGTCAACAATAAAGGAAAAATCTGAAAATCCTTCCCCATGTGAACAAACACTGACACTGCACTGTCTTTCTTGTGTGAGACTTCCCTCATTGCCTTCAAATGCAGAGAAAGACATGTGACAGGCACATTCACACTTAGTTCATATATCCACCTTCTAAGCTTCTAATATAGGAAATATAAAGGTTGCAGTCAAAACTACCACAAAGAAACCAAGATGACACAGCTCAGGTATCACAGGATGTACTGGAGTTGCACGTCTCCACATCCACTACACTGTCAGCGATGACTTTAACATTTATCTATGTATTATGTATGTAGCCTTATCGAATCTTTCAAAACCTACTGATGAATTTTGACAGATGATCTGAAGCCTGAAGAGCATGTGAGCAAAGAGCTTTAAAATCTGAATTAGACACAGCATCAACTGTAGTACTTGTAGTTCCTAGGGTTTGTAAGAGTAGAATGGGAGGCAGAGCCTTCAGCTTTCAGGCTCCTCTCCTGTGGACCAGCTCCCAATTCGGATCAGGGAGACAGACACCCTCTCTACTTTTAAGATTAGGCTTAAAACTTTCCTTTTTGCTAAAGCTTATAGTTAGGGCTGGATCAGGTGACCCTGAACCATCCCTTAGTTATGCTGCTATAGACTTAGACTGCTGGGGGGTTCCCATGATGCACTGAGTGTTTCTTTCTCTTTTTGCTCTGTATGCACCACTCTGCATTTAATCATTAGTGATTGATCTCTGCTCCCCTCCACAGCATGTCTTTTTCTTGGTTCTCTCCCTCAGCCCCAACCAGTCCCAGCAGAAGACTGCCCCTCCCTGAGCCTGGTTCTGCTGGAGGTTTCTTCCTGTTAAAAGGGAGTTTTTCCTTCCCACTGTCGCCAAGTGCTTGCTCACAGGGGGTCGTTTTGACTGTTGGGGTTTTTACGTAATTATTGTATGGCCTTGCCTTACAATAGCGCCTTGGGGCAACTGTTTGTTGTGATTTGGCGCTATATAAATATAAATAAATAAATAAATAAAATCAACTAAGTATAGGGAAATATATTTTATTTATACTCAGACACAAGGCTGCATTGATTTGTCAGAATGTACAGTATGTGGAAGCAATGATGCCTTTCTGTGACACTGACATAACGCAACATCAGCGACGGTTTGCTGCTCTACTGACAATCTGGAAAAACAGTGTTCTATCCCTGTACTGTTATTCATTTCTTTGGAGTTGCTGTGGAAGGAGTGGGAGTGAGGCACGAGTGTGTGCTTTACTACAATGGTACTCATCTGTATGAGCTTCACTGGCAGTTGCATAAAGCATACTCTCCCAAAGGCTACAGGGCACACCGGCAGACTGCCAAATCAGTGCTCGGTCACTAACTCCTGCTGCAAAGCCTTTAATTTTTTTCCTTCGCTAGGCAGCCAATACACATTTGGTGCAAAGTGAAGAGGAAGTGAGTGGGTTCTTAATACGGCAACATGAAGGTCAGTAATTACCATGAAACATAAGCAGTGACTCTCTTTGGATTGTTTTCCTCTCGGTATGCTGTCCAAGACGGTAGTTTGACTACACTAATTCATATATTTCAAAGAAAGCTATGCGTGAAAAATCAACGGGAACACTTCATAAAGTGATATAACTGTTGTAATGTCACCAAAGTGGAGCTGAAACATATCTTTGCGGTGTTTTCACCTTCAATACTTAATATGTGAAATAAAGTTGGAGAGACAGAATGTGGCTGTGACACAAAAAATTTATTCATTCATTTTCTGCTGCTTGTTTGTAGAGGTGGGCGATACTGGGAATTTTGGTATTGATCCGATACCAAGTAAATACAGGCCCAGTATCGCTGATATCGATACCAATACCGATACTTTTTCATATTTAAGCTTCATAGATCCAAAAACCTAGGATATAATTTCGCCAAACATTGTACGTGACAACAAAATACTTTATTATCGCAATCAACATTTTTGTTTAAAAAATATCACTCAACACAACTTAAAACAAAATCTCCTGAGGTAGAGGGCTGAAAAACCACAATACAAGGGTGCGCTGCTCCGTGTTGTGTGACACAGTGCAGCGCTGCTCTTACAGACAGAGAGAAGACTGATGAATCTGCGTGCGCAGCAGTCAGTGCGTGTGGGAGAGAAAAAGCTTGAGTATCGATCTTTTAACACGAGGATTGTTCAATATCAATACCAGCGTTGGTATCGATATTATCGATATTAGGATCGATCCGCCCACCTCTACCTCGTGGTGGCAGTAGACCATGCAGCGCATCGCAGACTTCCCTATCCTTGGTCAAGTCCTCTAACTTTTCCTGGGGGATCCCGAGGCGATCCCAAGACTGCTAGGAAATATAAACACTCCAGCATCTCCTGGGTTTTCTTCAGGGCCTCTTCCCAGTTGGACGTGCCTGGATGACCTCCCTAGGGAGACAGGGGCAACCTCACCAGGGGCCTCATGTACAAAGACTTGCGTTGACTTTGTACTAAAAGTTGGCATACCCGAAAACCCTGAATCAGGCATAAGCACAAATGTATTCAGATGTATCAAAGTGTGTGGAGGCATGAATCCATGCATGCTCGGTTTGTACATCCCACTGAACGAGAAATTTAGCACATGTGTGCACACGTACCAAACTCCTCCTGGCCAAGCCTGTATCTGAATATGCAAATGTGTTCAAATAGTTTGGTTGTGTTGTGCTGATGGCACCATAAGTATGAGGTGCTGTGTGTTGATGACACCCGCCATCGTCTCTGTGTTGTTGTGTGTGTTGGGGGTGTGGCTGGACATTTGGTGTTCTTTTCTTTTCTTTGCTCTCCAGGTGGTATGAAAACTGATTTGTCTGTGGAGAAGGTGCTGGCTGAAGAATCCTTCACCCTCATCAACATTATGTGCAGCACCTGTGGATGGTGCTCACATGCAACCTTAAAGACTTTCAGCTGAAGCAGATAATTAGATGGCGTTCTGCATTTAAGCCATGTGTGATTCAAGCAGAATTGCCGGGAACTCGACCTTGTGATGTTCGTTTGTGAGACGCTGAGGACCGCGCCTGGGTTTGACACATCGTGCCTGTGAAGCAGGAAGGGTGAGGGACACATGCTGTCAGCACACATCAGAGGTGATTAATTGTTTAACTACTTGTTGATAGTAACTTGGTATTTTGTTACGCAGTATATTTGAATTGTGCAGCTCGCTTCTCACTGCTGTGGCGTGCGGACAACTGATCCTCCACCTGTTGTGAGAAGCTGCTCATTTACATAAAGCTTAAATACAGACCTGAATGTGTTGCTGATAGTGTGTGCCTTTTGAAGGATATTGCTTGTAACTGCTGACTTACCTCACCTCTTCTATCCTTCGCAGAGAGTCGGTCTGTCGTGTCCACCTGGGGGGTGTTTGGCAGTAAAGTGAGTCCAGAAGCGCCGGGCTTCGATCCTTTTAGGCGCTGGAGAGCGTGCCAGCCTTCACTCCACCAGACTGACGCATCTTTTGTTTATACACTTTGTTTTGCACCAGAGGGTGAAGTAATAAATTGTTTTGTTATTGGAACCGCTTTCTGGTTATTTTAGCGCTGGGTTCCGTCGGACGCAGGTCCGCTCCTCAACCCGCGTCGACACATAACAGTAGTTCCCGGCCATTCCATAATGGACCCAGCGGCAGAGGCGGTTCCTTTCGCCGAAAAGTTCAAGAACACTTGGAGAAAATATGGGAGCAATTACAGCATCTCACAACCAAATTAAACAAACACGCCCGTGTTACGGAGCTTGCAGCGCAAGCCGTTCCGCTTCCTGCTGCTCCAGCTGCGGCACCATCGATACCGGTGCAGATAACTCCGTCACCCAGAGATTCGGCGTCCGAACCGCTTATTTGTCATCCGGAGCCTTATGCGGGAGACGTTGAAGCCTGTGCTTCGTTTTTGATGCAATGTTCTCTGGTTTTTGCTCAGCGACTGGCTTCCTTCTCTTCTGATGGGAGCCGTGTTTCATATGTGACAAATTTGCTCCGAGGTGACGCCTTAACTTGGGTCACAGCATTGTGGAGTAACAACTCGCCATTGTTAGGATCCTTTAAGGATTTCTCCCGGGAGTTCCAACTGGTTTTTGACCATCCGGTGAAAATGAATACCGTTGCCCAACGGTTGCTGAATCTCAGGCAGGGGAGGTGGAGTGCGGCGGAGTATTCCGTGGACTTCTGGATTTTTTCTGCTCAGTCAGGTTGGAACGCCACAGCTTTACGAGGAGTGTTTGTAGATGGGTTAAATGAGTCATTAAAAGAAGAGCTGTCAGTCCGTGACGAGCCAAATGATTTAGATGAGCTAATATCGTTGGTGATTCGTCTAGATGATCAGATGAAGGAGCGTGGACGCGAGAGAGGGCGGCCATCAGAGCGGGTTTTTCTCTCGGGGCTTTCCCCGACACAGATCTGGGCCGCCTCTTCTTCGCCCCACTGAGGCTCCTCCGACGGGACCTCTGGCTCCTCTTGCAGACGAGCCCATGCAGCTCGGACGAGCAGAGACCACTGTATTGCCCCGACATATAAGCGTCAAGAAAAAATGGTGACGTATCTCCAGGTGTTCTGGGACAGGCGAAATAACACACACAAAAAAAAAAAAAAAAAAAAAAAAAAACACTTGTAGGGGTTAATGTTTTTTTTTTTTTTTTAATAGGGGTTATAATTTGTTTGGGGAGTCAGAGGCGTGTCTGGTGGAGTGAACGTTAGGCGGTTAGAAGCCCTCTGGGCTCACTTGATCGTTGTTTTTTATGAGTATTTAGGTATATTCTGTTTGGGGTTTGGGGTCGTTTTGTTTTGTTGTTTTTTATTTCCCTACATCCCTAACACCAACCTCACTTGCCCCAAGACCGTTCGTCTTGTGGGTTGTGGGTGGTGCAGGTTGGTCGCGCTGAGCGTTCTCAGAAGACCTCTGCACCTAGGGGGGGGGGGGGTTGTTAGGGGCGTTTTTCTTGGTTTGGTTAGGGCGGTTCCACTCCAGCCCCGGTGAGCCTTTGTACCGTTCGTCATTGGTGTTGCCGGGTGTGGTGCAGCGGGAACATACCTCAGTCGGAGGGGTGGGCCGATCTGTTGCCGTTCACCATTTCGGTAGTTCCACCCCTCCCGAGAGGCTGGGGTATGGTCGAGTTGGGGCACCGGACGTATTTCCGGTTTTCCGCTGCGCCTTGGGGTTGGGGCTGGGTTAGTTTTTCCTGTTCCCTTCCCCGGCTTAATGTTTTGAGCCGTTCGCCAAAATTGAGCCGCCGAGGGGCTCTGGGAGGGACCTGGGGTCTTTCGGGTGCCGGGGAAGGTAACAGGGTTTAACGGTTGTTTTATTTGCCCCCGGGTTGTTTAAGGTAGTCCTCCGGGGGTTGGACTTTGATTTTGTTTTGTTTCCTTCCGGGTTCCACCTCCAGGTTGATGGGACGGTCCTCTGGGGGGGAATTGGCTTGTGGGGCCAACTAGCCAGGTGTGGCCGGGTCTGGGGTTCCGGGGTTGTGGGGAGGGTGCCTCCTGGGGTTTGATGGTACGGTCCAATGGGGGGCGCCGTTTGCTCCATGTATACCTGGGAACCTTTGTGGGATTCCGGTTCTGGCTATTCCTCCTGGAACCGGCGGTAAAGGCCTTCTGGGGGGGGTTGGGCTCTGCAGGTCGTTCTGGGGGGGTTGTTTTATTTTTCTTTTATGCATTTATGTTTGTATTGTGTTTGTGGGGCTGTGTTGGGTTTTTGCGTTTGGGAGTTTTTCTTTTCTTCCCGGGGTTGGATGGGACGGTCCCCTGGGGAGTTTTGGGGTGGTTTTGTGTTTTTTCTTGTGTGTTGGATTGTACTGGGGACTGTTTTGGGGTTTTTGTTGATGCCAGCCGGCCTTCCAGCTGCGGTGCCCTGTCCTGCTGTCTGTGGTGGACCTTGGGAGCGTTGTGCTGTCTGCTTCCTGACGAGGACCCCGGAGGGAGGTGCTGTTCTCGGGCCTGGTCTGTTCGGTCGCCGGGAGGCTTCCCGTTAAAGGGGTGTGCTGTTGTGTGTTGGGGGGGTGTGGCTGGACATTTTGGTGTTCTTTTCTTTTCTTTGCTCTCCAGGTGGTATGAAAACTGATTTGTCTGTGGAAAAGGTGCTGGCTGAAGAATCCTTCACCCTCATCAACATTATGTGCAGCATCTGTGGATGGTGCTCACATGCAACCTTAAAGACTTTCAGCTGAAGCAGATAATTAGATGGTGTTCTGCATTTAAGCCATGTGTGATTCAAGCAGAATTGCCGGGAACTCGACCTTGTGATGTTCGTTTGTGAGACGCTGAGGACCGCGCCTGGGTTTGACACATCATGCCTGTGAAGCAGGAAGGGTGAGGGACACATGCTGTCAGCACACATCAGAGGTGATTAATTGTTTAACTACTTGTTGATAGTAACTTGGTATTTTGTTACGCAGTATATTTGAATTGTGCAGCTCGCTTCTCACTGCTGTGGCGTGCGGACAACTGATCCTCCACCTGTTGTGAGAAGCTGCTCATTTACATAAAGCTTAAATACAGACCTGAATGTGTTGCTGATAGTGTGTGCCTTTTGAAGGATATTGCTTGTAACTGCTGACTTACCTCACCTCTTCTATCCTTCGCAGAGAGTCGGTTTGTCGTGTCCACCTGGGGGGTGTTTGGCGGTAAAGTGAGTCCAGAAGCGCCGGGCTTCGATCCTTTTAGGCGCTGGAGAGCGTGCCAGCCTTCACTCCACCAGACTGACGCATCTTTTGTTTACACTTTGTTTTGCACCAGAGGGTGAAGTAATAAATTGTTTTGTTATTGGAACCGCTTTCTGGTTATTTTAGCGCTGGGTTCCGTCGGACGCAGGTCCGCTCCTCAACCCGCGTCGACACATAACAGTTGTTGTGTGAAACAACTTTCAGAGACAGTGAAAGCTGTGGTTAGATCATCATTCTCTCTGCTCGCTGTAATGGAAAACGGATATTAAATAAGTACGTTTTGTGTGTGTGTGTGTGTGTGTGTGTGTGTGTGTGTGTGTGTGTGTGTGTGTGTGTGTGTGTGTGTGGTGTGTGTGTAAATGCTGAACTGAGCTGCCCACACTGAAGTAAAAAGATATTAGGTGCACGGCACCTGACAGTGTGTGACATTAACATTACACATGCTTTTATTGACAAATTTACTTCCATCATCAAGAAAAATGACAACATCCATCCATCCATCCATCCATCTTCTACCGCTTAGTCCAATTAAGGGTCGCAGGGGGCTGGAGCCTATCCCAGCAGTCACAGAGCGTGAGGCAGGGTACACCCAGGACAGGACGCCAGTCTGTCGCAGGGCCACAAATAGACAAACACAGACACACCCACACACACACCTACGGACAATTTTTTTTTAAAGATTCCAATCCACCTAACCCGCACGTCTTTGGATGTGGGAGGAAACCGGAGCACCCGGAGGAAACCCACGCAAACACGGCGAGAACATGCAAACTCCACACAGAAAGACCACGGGAATAAAATGACAACATATTAATAATAATTTTTAAAAAACATATTTGAATGCGGGGCAGCACGGTGGATTAGTGGTTAGCACTGTTGCCTCACAGCGAGAAGGTCGTGGGTTCAATTCCCGTGGCTTTTCTGTGTGGAGTTTGCATGTTCTCCCGGTGTTTGCGTGGGTTTCCTCCCACATCCAAAGACATGCGGGTTAGGTGGATTGGAATCTTTAAAATTGTCCGTAGGTGTGTGTGTGTGGGTGTGTCTGTGATTGTTTGTCTATTTGTGGGCCTGCGACAGACTGGCGGCCTGTCCTGGGTGTACCCTGCCTCGCGCTCTATAACTGCTGGGATAGGCTCCAGCCCCCCGAGACCCTTAATTGGACTAAGTGGTAGAAGATGAATGAATAAATGAATATTTGAATGCGCATATCTCCAAATGTGGCTGTGCTGGTTTTCATTAAGAAAATTACACGGATAAATTATTTAACCAACAAGCACCCCCCCCAACTTGTATTTTGTTACGCAGTATACTTGAATTGTGATGAGGATTGTGCAGGTCGCTTCTCACTGCTGTGGCATGCGGACAAATGGTCCTCCACCTGTTGTGAGAAGCTGCTTATTTGCATAAAGCTTAAAATACAGACCTGTATGTGTTGCTGATAGTGTGTGTCTTTTGAAGGATATTAGTTGTAATTGCTAACTTACCTCACCTCTTATGCTTCGCAGAGAGTCGGTTTGTCGTGTCCACCTGGGGGGTGTTTGGCGGTGGTAGTGGGTCCAGGAGCGCCGGGCTTCTTAAAGCTGTAGTTAAAGTCCTTATTCTTTGTGAAGCCCGTAAAATTTTCACCAAAAGCCAGATAAATTTTTCGAATGGTTTCCAGGTGCCAGTCTCTAACAGCTTCTGAAAAAATTCTGATGGAAAAAAAGTCCTTTTCATTCCGCCATTTCCAGACAATGAAAATCCGACAAGGGGGCGGGACCACTCCTTCCACAAGGCGTGCTCACAGGCGAATGACATCACCGACAGGCGTGGAAAAACTCACGCATGCGCACGAGGGTTCAAGCATGTCTGACGTAAAAACATATGAATGAAATCCATATAGTTTAAAAAATAAAATAAAAGGACCGTTACTTTATGGACACACCACGTATTTTTCCTTGAGGTACGAAAGAGCTGAATTGAATTGACTGCTAAAAATTTCACAAAAACAGTCATTCATTTATGTTCATGGGTTTTTGTCTGGTTGCCTAAGAGGAAAACTGTCTCAAAAATAAAACTAACCAAAGCGGATGGCTTGATAAAAAGTTCTGATGACATTTACAGCATTTGTCCAATTGAAGCTGTTAATGAATGCTGTGGTGCAGCGGAAAATGATTCTCTCATGTGAAATTATTGCAGAAACCGCAGTGTCACTCTCCTCATCATCACCGTGAACGGCTTCTTGTCAGATGGAAGACAAGATGTCAGCTTGTGTTGGTTAATTCACAGCCTGGGTGGGAACTGTTTGTCGTGAAGAAGAATGAAGGATGAAAAGAGAGAGAGAGGAGGGGAGTGGGATCAATACCTTCCTCTGTGGTTAAGATATACAAACACCGGGGAAGATAAATGATCAGAAACAAGCATGTAACCGCCCAGTCCTGTCTGCAGAAAGAAGGAAAGAGAGAGACAGAAAAAGAAAAGAAGAATACAAAGACAAAAGCAATTACTGGAAGAAAAGAAAGTTTAGGATAGAAAGAAAAGAAAGCTAAAAAGAAACACAGTAAAGATGGAAAGCAAAAAAATAGAGAGTAAAGAAAGCAAGAAAGGAAAGAAAGAAAGGAAACAAATAGGTAAAGAAAAAAGAAAGAAAAGCATTGCAGCAAACACAGTTGCGTGAAACTCAGTGACACAGCATAACTTATTTTTTGTCTTCATTGTCGTTATTAACAATGAAAGACGGTGTCGCAGACCGAACTGCCCCACCTAAAAATCGCTCACTCCTACCTTCACTGCGCATGCGTCATTTCTGTGCGTCAGCCGCGTTTCACCAATTAGCACCTCATTTCTGCTTAAACCTGCACTTCAGTCATCATCTATCTCAGCGACTGATATCTGAAGCTTTTGTACAACAATCATTTCCACATAAATTCAGCATTATTTCATAATAAAAACAGAGGAAGGATCAGAGCGCCACAGCAGCATGAGCTGTAGCTGCTGCATTCACTGCGCCTCTGTCATTTCAAAGCACCAGTAGCGACTCACCGAATATTGCCTCATTTCTGCTTAAAACAGCCTCATTTCTGCTTAAAACTGACTTTAGAATGATTTAAGAGTTTTTACATTGTCATCTGATGGTTAATAATCACATTATTTCCTTTGAGCACTTTGGGTGTAGAGGCTCAGCCTCAGACGAGCTGCTGTGGTCCCAAATGACATGCACATTGAAGGCAGGACCGGACCAATTTTTAGGGGGGGGGGGGGGGGGGGCGTTCGGTCTGCGACAATGGGATTTTTTGTTTTGTGTGTCTCATTTTGCTTTTTTGTGGTTTGTCAAGTCTTTTGAACTAGAACTCTATGTAAAGATATATTATTGTACTTCAATTATTTATCGTGGATTTTTGTTGTTGCTGTTGTTCTGGTACAAATTCAAAAGGGAAACAATAAAGGATTTGGGATTTGTAACAAAACAGAAAAAAATGGTTTAATTTATGTGACATATCTGGTTGCATCCTGGAAATTTACTTCCATCTTACTTTAACTGTTGTCTTTTCACTGCTCCCATCCATCAGTTCCATCAGATGTGTTTCAATGCTTTCTTAGCAAAGGAATGGAGAAGGCATCACAGTGCGTGCCCCTTTATTTTTTTGACTGTCTCTCTCTGCATTATTAATCTGATGCTTTCAATGAATTTCAAAGAGTGTACACAGTGCTTTGAAGCTGGGTAGAGAGCCGAAGTGGCGAGGGGCTTCTGAAACATTGGAGCACAACACACCCCCTCCTTTTGGGGAAAATCATCTAATTTGGACTGGTCTTTGATGCAATTCTGAATTTTGTTTCAAACAATAACACTGTTAGCCTGTTTACCTGACAGGCAGACTGGAACCATACCTGCTCTCATTAGCCTGTCACAAAACCCAAAAGTATGCCTTCTGCAAAGACATCAACAAATTATCAGGCTTCACAGTGCAGTCCCCCAGCAAGCTTGAGAATAAACACCACGAAAGAGAACAGTTTTGTCTTCTCTGCCAAGTTCAAAGAGAGGAACTGAGACTCTATATCAGGCTCTTATAATGGCCATGAAATGAAGTTGTCTGAGTGAGCTGTTCCTTCACAATTGGCCAAAATCCATCAACCCTCAAGCTGGTGTGCTTAAGTTGCTCATAACGTTTGTTTTGGAAGTTAAACACTGATGCAACTTTGCTGTGTTGTTGCAATACAATGAATATGTAATGACAGTGCAATAAAAAATCATCTTATTGCATAGTCAGTATATATTCATTTGCCAGATAAAGAGACGATTGGCACGCCTCAGCACTCTTTGTGTGCAATCGGGTTTTCCAAACATTTCAGCAGTGTCATCAAGTGTTTGTATATCTAACCTTGTACATGACATATTACTTGGGCAAAGAAGTATATGTCATGTACAAGGCTGTAACCATAACGACAGGCAGCAGTTAAACCGTTACAGTCGCTGATTTGATAGATTGCTTTTAGATTGTTTTTAGAGTCCAAAAATTCCTACCATGTCATAAATTTTGACACTGACAAAAATTTTTGAAAAAAAAACAACAAAAAAACAAAACAAAAAAAAAAAACCCTGACATAGCAAATATCAAGGGTCCCATTTAAGTTACAGTGAGTAGGATTTAGGGTTTTTTATTTGCATAAATGTAATATATCATGTGTGCATGACTGTATGCAACAATGAATGTGTTTCCATGAACTGAGAATGAGCCCTGCATATCTACGTAAAAGCGGACCCACTTATGGAGGCCTCCATGTTGCACCTCCATGTACATACAGTAGCCCAGAAAAGACATACTTACTGCTCCTTTCACATATTGTAGTGTGGCTTGAAAACTGAAGAAAAAATATTAGAGGAATCAGTGGTTCTCCCCTGTATACTGCCTACTGATTGCTAGTGCAGGCTAACAACTTTGAGAACCTTAATTTTTGTTAAATGTAGGGAACATACATATTGGTTATCACAAGAGAAGGCCAGGGAACATGAGACTCCATCACCAAAGAAGTGAGAACATTAAAAGAAACAAAACTGTTACCAGCGAGGCATAATGCAATCTGCACCTTCACCACGAAAGATACTTGCCCTACAGCCACATTAGCCACAAGCGACAGAGGCAAAATTTCAACATGTAGTCGGCATTAACCACTTGATGGACGAATTCTGAAGCATAGCTACACTGTGGTTACTTGGCGTCAATGTGCACAATGTTTAATGATAGATTACAAAGGACGGAAAACCTAGACAGTGTCAGAATGAGTTTTTTTTTTCCTTCTTGCCTGACTACTCACTTAGTTCACTTGATTGTTTTCAGTTCAACGGCTTTCACAGTGACCAGTTAGCATTATCTGCACAATATCTTGTAAATCACTTCAAGGGTGTTATCTGGTTACAAAAACAGCTTCTTTAGATTTTTAGAAGTGTTATTTCTCACTATTCTTTACAAAATATGAGGAAAAAATGCCAACATATTGGATTTATACAGAAATACAGCTATTTTGGGAGACCATTCTGCCATCTTGTATTGTTTTGTTTGAGTGAACAACCCACTGACATGCTGCCTCAGATTAGCAGTCACCATGTTGCGTTGCTCAGCATTTGCATAAAATAGATTTACTGTCTATTTTGGCCCTGCCAAGTTGGTGACATAGCAACTGTTGTCCATTGTCACTGCAAAACTCTGACTGAAAATGAATGTCAGGTTGTCACTTTGTCTCTGTTATTTGAAGGATTATCCTACATACTGCAGCTGTACCTTAAGTCACTGTATCAGTGTAAATGAACTGTATTACTGTTGATTATGCAATTAATTTTATTTGTATAGTGCCAAATCACAACAAAGCTGGCTCAAAGTGCTTCACACGAGTAAGGTCTAACCTTACCAACCCCCCTGAGCAAGCACACAAGCAACAGTGGTAAGGAAAACTCCCTCTGAAGATATTGAGGAAGAAACCTCAAGCAGACCAGACTCAGAGGAGTGACCCACAGCTAAACTGATCATCAACTGATCACCTGAATTTAACACTCAAGTATAGTCGATGTAACACTATAATAGGGTTATTTCACAATATATTTAATGGGACCATATGCACTCACTACAGTGTTAACGTAGCACTGCAAAATTTGCTGTATTGCACAGCGGCTACATGGGTACTGGGTAAAAAAGTGAAAAAAGTGATGTAAATTAATCTGGCTGTGAAGTGGTCATTGATGTCAGATGGTTTTGCTTGAGTATGTCACAATCTGTTGATCTGACATTTTCATATACAAGAGTCTGCTGAGTTAAAAAGAATGCTGACGGAATACAAAATTCTTCAGCAAGCATCAGGTTCAAAATGACAGGAAAGCAACAGTAATCCACTACAGATTTCATCAGCATGCGCATTTATAATGAACAGAAATACAAATGCAACAACATAAATATTATAAAAAATAAACATCAGTCAGAAGATTTATTTGATTCAGGAGATTCTTAGTCACTGATTACAAATGGTTTGGAGATAACGATGGACATCTTGGTTACAGAGGCTCCAAAACAAAACGGGATTCACAACAGATCTCACACATTTGTGCATGGTATGGCTGCAATCTGCCTGTCTGTTAACTGTGGCCTGTGGAGCAAAGCTCGTCTCTTCTGCTCTGTCTATGTGATACTGTCAGATACTAGTGGGAGAAGTGAGACAATTTGTTATGTCAGGAATCAACATCCCTGAAACATACCCAGTGCTGGTGCCGAAAAATGAGACGATGGCAGCAAGTGAAAGGTACAATAGGATCTCATCATCACATCTCGGCCCAATAAAATAGCCAAAGATTAATTTAATTTGTATTTTATTGTGCATGGAGCATCAATCTCATCTCATTTGGAAGTTGTTAAATAGTTATACTTTGAGCATTTTGGTTTCAGATAACTTATTTCAAAGTAAGATACTGGAAAAAATAATAAGCCATGATGCTTTTCTGCTTGTTCATTGTGCAGTGGTAAGCATTAAGGGCAGGTATAATGACTTCTGCACACAGCACATACAACCCCTGGCAAAAAATTATGGAATCACTGGCCTCTGAGGATGTTCATTCAGTTGTTTAATTTTGTAGATTTATAGGAAATCAGGGAAAAAAATTGTGGCAGTCAGTAACGGTTACTTTTTTAGACCAAGCAGAGGGAAAAAAATATGGAATCACATAATTCTGAGGAAAAAATTATGGAATCATGAAAAACAAAAGAACGCTCCAACACATCACTAGTATTTTGTTGCACCACCTCTGGCTTTTATAACAGCTTGCAGTCTCTGAGGCATGGACTTAATGAGTGACAAACAGTACACTTCATCAATCTGGCTCCAACTTTCTCTGATTGCTGTTGCCAGATCAGCTTTGCAGGTTGGAGCCTTGTCATGGTCATTTTCTTCAACTTCCACCAAAGATTTTCAATTGGATTAAGATCCGAACTATTTGGAGGCCATCACATTGACCCTATGTGTCTTTTTGCAAGGAATGTTTTCACAGTTTTTGCTCTATGGCAAGATGCATTATCATCTTGAAAAATGATTTCATCATCCCCAACATCCTTTCAACTAATGGGATAAGAAAAGTGTCCAAAATATCAACGTAAACTTGTGCATTTATTGATGATGTAATGACAGCCATCTCCCCAGTGCCTTTACCCGACATGCAGCCCCATATCATCAATGACTGTGGAAATTTACATGTTCTCTTCAGGCAGTCATCTTTATAAATCTCATTGGAACGGCACCAAACAAACGTTCCAGCATCATCACCTTGCCCAATGCAGATTCGAGATTCATCACTGAATATGACTTTCATCCAGTCAGCCACAGTCCACGATTGCTTTTCCTTAGCCCATTGTAACCTTGTTTTTTTCTGTTTAGGTGTTAATGATGGCTTTCGTTTAGATTTCTGTATGTAAATCCCATTTCCTTTAGGCGGTATCTTACAGTTCGGTCACAGATGTTGACTCCAGTTTCCTCCCATTCGTTCCTCATTTGTTTTGTTGTGCATTTTCGATTTTTGAGACATATTGCTTTAAGTTTTCTGTCTTGACGCTTTGTTGTCTTCCTTGGTCTACCAGTATGTTTGCCTTTAACAACCTTCCCATGTTGTTTGCATTTGGTCCAGAGTTTAGACACAGCTGACTGTGAACAACCAACATCTTTTGCAACATTGCGTGATGATTTACCCTCTTTTAAGAGTTTGATAATCCTCTCCTTTGTTTCAATTGACATCTCTCGTGTTGGAGCCATGATTCATGTCAGTCCACTTGGTGCAACAGCTCTCCAAGGTGTGATCACTCCTTTTTAGATGCAGACTAACGAGCAGATCTGCTTTTTTTTTTCTACAAAATTAAACAACTGAATGAACATCCTCCGATGCCGGTGATTCCATAATTATTGCCAGGGGTTGTAACCATGCAGCAACCTTTAGTGCTTAAAAATGCATCAAGTACCAAAACCTGCAGTTCCTTGACAGGCCACTTGAGGCTGGATCCTTTCATTCTTTCACTTTCTATACCCACTTATTCCAGTCAGGGTCATGGGTGGGGATGACGGGTTGGAGCCTATCCTAACAGTCATAGGGAGTGAGGCGTGGTACACCCTGGATAGGATGGCCAGTCTATCACAGGCAGTGATGCCGGTAATGCGTTACTTATAAGTGTTACTCT
Source organism: Thalassophryne amazonica (assembly GCF_902500255.1). Taxonomy (NCBI): domain Eukaryota; kingdom Metazoa; phylum Chordata; class Actinopteri; order Batrachoidiformes; family Batrachoididae; genus Thalassophryne; species Thalassophryne amazonica. The sequence goes on along the minus strand of NC_047106.1, from coordinate 69,553,812 downwards.
ATTCTGACCGCTTTTTTCAGTAACGAGTGATCTAACATATGGCAGGAGCCCTGGATCACAATTGTAGTGATGACTCAAGATGGGAAGTTCCCTCTCAACCAGCTGGGTCAGATCTGGGTCAGATTATTTTTGTACTGTGGGTCGATTGCAGCAGCCCGTGGGCAGGCGGAGCTCGACTCACCCACAAAGCATTTGACGCTACGAGCTTTTCATCTGTTTTCTGCAGCGCAGCTCTGAGTTGAAAACAGTTATCATCTCTCAAAGCACGGAGACGGCAACACACCTGCACTGAGCTTACAAAGACATTTTTGCGCTTATTTTCTTTAAAACTCTGTGCTGTGTGTGTCCTCACAACTGATCCGCATGCACTATCAGATGCTAACGCTTGTTTTGTCCACCCAAACACATCTAAAGTCACTGTCTGAGGATGACAAGATATTGAAAAAAACACAGGAAAATGTAAAAAAAACAAATCCTACCTGTCAATCTGGTCGTGCGTTTTTACATAATTACACGTTGTCAATTCTTCCTGCTCAGAGGGGCCATCCAGGGCAAATCCAAGCGGAAAGGGGGTGTAGAGGCAGCACCCCCCACCCCCACAACACCCCTAGATTAAAGGTCCACTTTGAAGACAATTTTTCATACTACTACTAATACTGTAATAATAATAACAACAATAATAATAATTTTAACAATTAAAATGTTGAGAAAAGAATTTAAATGTTAGAAAAATGTTAAAAAGAATTTAATAGTTACATTTACAAACAATGTAGATTAGAAATGGTAAGTTTTACAATTACAGTGCTGTCAACATTTAAATATAAGGTCAAGAAAGATGTCTTAATTTCATTTTTTATAAAACAAGTATTTATGTTCATTGAAATCAAGAAAGGGTGACTATAAGGGATAGGGGCAAAAAGGGTTATTTTCATTTTAAGGTGGCAGAAAGGTGTTGTCATCAGCTGTGAAAGTACTAATAAAGTAACTAGTAATCTAACTTAGTTACTTTTAAAACTGATTAATCAGTAAAGTAACTAATTTACTTTTTCAAGGAGCAATCAGTAATTGGATTACTTTTTCAAAATAACTGGCAAAACCGATAGCAGGGCCACATACAGTGAGGAAAATAAGTATTTGAACACCCTGCGATTTTGCAAGTTCTCCCACTTAGAAATCATGGAGGGATCTGAAATTTCATCTTAGGTGCATGTCCACTGTGAGAGACATAATCTAAAAAAAAAAAAAATCCGGAAATCACCATGTATGATTTTTTAATAATTTATTTGTATGTTACTGCTGCAAATAAGTATTGAACGCCTGTGAAAATCAATGTTAATATGTGGTACAGTAGCCTTTGTTTGCAGTTACAGAGGTCAAACGTTTCTTGTAGTTTTTCACCAGGTTTGCACACACTGCAGCAGGGATTTGGTTCCACTCCTCCATACAGATCTTCTCTAGATCTTTCAGGTTTGGAGTTTCAGCTCCCTCCAAAGATTTTCTATTGAGTTCTGATCTGGACACTGGCCAGGCCACGCCAGGACCTTGAAATGCATCTTATGGAGCCCCTCCTTAGTTGCCCTGGCTGTGTGTTTTGGTTCATTGTCATGTTGGAAGACCCAGCCATGACCCATCTTCAATGTTCTTACTGAGGGAAAGAGGTTGTTTGCCAAATCTGGCAATACATGACCCCATCCATCATCCCTTCAATACGGCGCAGTCGTCCTGTCCCCTTTGCAGAAGAGCACCCCCACAATATGATGTTTCCATCCCCTTGCTTCACAGTTGGGATGGTTTTCTTGGGGTTGTTCTTATCCTCTAAACATGGTAGTGGAGTTGATTCCAAAAAGCTCTATTCTGGTCTCATCTGACCACATGACCTTCTCCCATGCCTCCTCTGGATCATCCAGATGGCACTGGTGAACTTCAAACAGGCCTGGACATGTGCTGACTTGAGCAGGGGGACCTTGCTGCCCTGCAGGATTTAAACCATGACAGCATAATGTGTTACTAATGTAATCTTTGTGACTGTGGTCCCAGATCTCTTCAGGTCATTGACCAGGTCCTCCTGTGTAGTTTCTGAGCTTTCTCAGAATCATCCTTACCCCACAAAGTGAGATCTTGCATGGAATCCCAGACCGAGGGAGATTGACAGTCATCTTGTGTTTCTTCCACTTTCTAATAAATAATCATAACAGTTGTTGTCTTCTACCAAGCTGCTTGCCTGTTGTCCTGTAGTCCATCCCAGCCTTGTGCAGGTCTACAGTTGTGTCCCTGGTGTCCTTAGACAGCTCTTTGGTCTTGGCTATGGTGGACAGGTTGGAGTGTGATTGAGTGTGTGAACAGGTGTCTTTATACAGGTAACAAGTTCAAACAGGTGCAATTAATACAAGTAAAGAGTGCAGAATAAGAGGGCTTCTTAAAGAAAAATTAACAGGTCTGCGTGAGCCAGAATTCTTGCTGGTTGGTAGGTGTTCAAATACTTATTTGCAGCAGTAACATACAAATAAATTATTTAAAAAATCATACATTGTGATTTCCGTGATTTTTAGATTATGTCTCTCACAGTGGACATGCACCTAAGACGAAAATTTCAGACCCCCTCCATGATTTCTAAGTGGAAGAGCTTTCAAAACCGCAGGGTGTTCAAATACTTATTTTCCTCACTGTATAGTCAGACAAACTCATTCACACTTGCACCACACTTACAGTCATTTCAAGTTTCCAGTTCACCTAACCTCCATGTCTTTGGAAGTGGGAGGGACCTGGAAACCTGGAGGTAACCAGGTGAACACGGGGAGCACATGCAAACTCCACACGGAAATTCTAGATGGAGGCTGGCTCGAGACATCAATCCATCCCTGAGTGAAAATGGTCAACTTATAGCAGAAATATGGAGTTGTGCTGTCGAGAGCATAAGCCCCTGGTATTGCCACGCTTAAAAATTGGTCCCATGTGTTGAAACAAACAGACAGTTGTTTGTGCATATGCACATATGGGAGAACATGCAAACGCCACGCAGAAAGGACAAGGTCGGAAGCCAACCTGTGACTTTTTCGCTGTGAGGCAACAGTTCTTAATACTAATCCACCTTGTTGATCAATTCCTTAATCCCACATTTGCTTCACATTTACAGCACTGACATCTGAGTGTGAATGGGTAAATGTGAGGCATCAGTGCAAACCATTTCATGATCTGCATCAGACAGAAAAGCGCTATAGCAAAGCAGTAAAATTACAAAATAAACTCAATGGCTCATCATTTGTTTTCTTCCACACTGAATTTAGATTAAAACAATTTAAATATTACAACAATGCTAGATTGATACGTGGCACCATTTGAAACTAGTACATTTACAAAAGAACAGTTCAGAAAAAAAAATATATATATACTCAACAAAAATATAAACGCAACACTTTTGGTTTTGCTCCCATTTTGTATGAGATGAACTCAAAGATCTAAAACTTTTTCCACATACACAATATCACCATTTCCCTCAAATATTGTTCACAAACCAGTCGAAATCTGTGATAGTGAGCACTTCTCCTTTGCTGAGATAATCCATCCCACCTCACAGGTGTGCCATACGAAGATGCTGATTAGACACCATGATTAGTGCACAGGTGTGCCTTAGACTGCCCACAATAAAAGGCCACTCTGAAAGGTGCAGTTTTGTTTTACTGGGGGGGGATACCAGTCAGTATCTGGTGGGACCACCATTTGCCTCATGCAGTGCAACACATCTCCTTCGCATCATCCGTGAAGAGAACACCTCTCCAACGTGCCAAACGCCAGCAAATGTGAGCATTTGCCCACTCAAGTCGGTTACGATGACGAACTGGAGTCAGGTCGAGACCCCGATGAGGACGACGAGCATGCAGATGAGCTTCCCTGAGATGGTTTCTGACAGTTTGTGCAGAAATTCTTTGGTTATGCAAACCGATTGTTCCAGCAGCTGTCCGAGTGGCTGGTCTCAGACGATCTTGGAGGTGAACATGCTGGATGTGGAGGTCCTGGGCTGGTGTGGTTACACATGGTCTGCAGTTGTGAGGCTGGTTGGATGTACTGCCAAATTCTCTGAAACGCCTTTGGAGACGGCTTATGGTAGAGAACTGAACATTCAATACACGAGCAACAGCTCTGGTTGACATTCCTGCTGTCAGCATGCCAATTGCACGCTCCCTCAAATCTTGCGACATCTGTGGCATTGTGCTGTGTGATAAAACTGCACCTTTCAGAGTGGCCTTTTATTGTGGGCAGTCTAAGGCACACCTGTGCACTAATCATGGTGTCTAATCAGCATCTTGATATGGCACACCTGTGAGGTGGGATGGATTATCTCAGCAAAGGAGAAGTGCTCACTATCACCGATTTAAACTGGTTTGTGAACAATATTTGAGGGAAATGGTGATATTGTGTATGTGGAAAAAGTTTTAGATCTTTGAGTTCATCTCATACAAAATGGGAGCAAAACCAAAAGTGTTGCGTTTATATTTTTGTTGAGTGTCACACTTTCATTACATTTAGGTTCAATACTCTAAACTTTGTGCTTATATTTGTTCACTAAATATTGAGACAAATATTTAGCTAAATATTAAATCATATACTGTGTTATATACTGTAATAGGTGGTGACCTAAACATTACATTAGCACACACGTAGTTTGAGAGACATAGGTTCAAACTCCTGAGCAGACAGGTAAATGTGTGTGAGGAAGCTGAAAGAACAGCACTTGAGTCACTCTTATTACATCACTAAAGTTCCTTTAAGCAAGATCCCTAATCCAGATGTTTTCTCCCAGTGTGCAGATCAGTGTCTTGGATGGCAGCACCCTGACATACTGTGTGTGTGTGTGTGTGTGTGTGTGTGTGTGTGTGTGTGTGTGTGTGTGTGTGTGTGTGTGTGTGTGTGTGTACTAAGAAAAAAATAACTTGCTCGGTGAGCAAAAAAAATTTTGTAAAGTATTTCCACCCAAGTAAAATGCATTAACTTAGCCAGAAGCAATTTTGCTGAATGACAAGTGTAAATTTGTTGGGTCAACATGATGAATTTGCATTACTGTTACTCAATTACCATGGTTGAGGCCAACTAGATTTGTAAGGGTAAATGTAACAAAAATAAAAAAGTAAGTCCTTTAGGCTGCTGCCTTGTTTGCGCTCAGGGTCGCCACAGCAAATCTAAGGTGGATCTGCATGTTGATTTGCCACGGGTTTTACGCCAGATGTAACTCCACATTACATGGAGAAATGTGGGAGGGATGGAGTTTGTACCGGGAACCTTTTGTACTGAAACCAAGTGCACTAACTACAACTCCAATTCCAATGAAGATGGGTCGTTGTGTAAAATGTAAATAAAAACAGAATACAATGATTTGCAAATCCTCTTTAACCTATATTCAATTAAATACACCAGAAAGACAAGATATTTAATGTTCAAACTGCTAAACTTTATTGGTATTATGCAAATATTTGCTCATTTTGAAATGGATGCCTGCAACACGTTTCAAAAAAGCTGGGACAGTGGTATGTTTACCACTGTGTTACATCACCTTTCCTTTTAACAACACTCAATAATAGACCGGGAGCTGAGATAACCTACCATGCACCCCCCCAACAAAATGCCACTTTTTTTTACTTACATACTTACAGTGTGTGCCTGCGTGCACAAATGAGTGAATGTGATGCATCATTGTGAGGCACTCTAAGCATCTGTCATAGATGGAAAAGCCCAAATGCAATCTGTTTAGCTAAATGTGGAGAAAGTGAACATTAATTTGAGTATATATTTGTTAGAACCTGCACTCATACATTCCCAGAGAAACCACAGTGCTGCTCCTCTCATATCACAATCACTACAGATTTATATCTGTTCAGCCACAGTAATCCTGATGTTATTGGGGCTGCAAGCTTCAGTGGTTTACAGCTTAAACATGAGACATCACTTGAGGTCATTTTTTTTTAATAAGGTGGTTTCTCAGATCACTGGTGAGGTGCTGACAAACTAAATAAACTGCTGCAGGCAGCAGAGATACAGAAGCATTACGGATGAGCAACTCAGAAAATGAGAGCAATAACAGAAGTTCAATGGATCATGAAAAAGGTGAAAAAGCCTATCCGCACTCTGCAGACACCTATGCACAAGACAGCATGCACATCAACAGGAAGACTGGCGAACAAATCAGCACACCACTGCATGTACTGCATCAGGGTGGACACACACATGCATGTGCAACAGTTTAAGAAAGCAGATGACAAATGCATTAAGAATGAAAATAATAATTACAGGATGACAATGAGGGAGATGTAGAAATGATAAAAACATGTTGGACTTCTCTTTAATCATTAACACATGGACGGAGACCTATCGGGGCTGCATCAGGGCGGCACCGTGACTTAGTGGTTAGCACTGTTGCCTCACAGCAAGAATGTTGTGGAATCATTTCCCAACTGTGGCCTTTCTGTGTGGAGTTTGCATGTTGTCACTGTGTTTGCGCGGGTTCCCTCTGGGTGCTCCGGCTTCTTTCCACTTCCAAAGATATGTAGGTTTGGTGAATTAAAAACTTTACACTGACCATAAGTGTGAATGAGTTTGTCTGTCTACATGTGGCCCTGCGACAGACTGACCTCCTGTCCAGGGTGTACCTCACCTCATGCCCTATGACTGAAGGGATAGGCACCACCCCCCCACCCCCCCCAACCTGTAATTCAAGTAAGCACGTATAGAAAATGAATGAACTGAGACCACGCGACAACCTCCAGTTATGAAAAATTAAGTCAACGCAGAAGTATCAAATCTTGCACTTCCTTGACTGGCCAATTAAGGCTGGCTCCAAAAATGAGACATTCTCTGTAGACACCCATGTTAAAATGATCAACTTTACAGTGGAAATAAACATTTACAACCTCATGCAAAATGATTTTGTTCTCTATATCTAAATCAAATCAAATCAATTTTATTTATATAGCGCCAAATCACAACAACAGTTGCCCCAAGGCGCTTTATATTTTGCCTGGCAAAAGCCATACAATAATTACAGAAAAACCCCAACGGTCAAAACGACCCCCTGTGAGCAAGCACTTGGCGACAGTGGGAAGGAAAAACTCCCTTTTAACAGGAAGAAAACTCCAGCAGAACCAGGCTCAGGGAGGGGCAGTCTTCTGCTGGGACTGGTTGGGGCTGAGGGAGAGAACCAAGAAAAAGACATGCTGTGGAGGGGAGCAGAGATCAATCACTAATGATTAAATGCAGAGTGGTGCATACAGAGCAAAAAGAGAAAGAAACACTCAGTGCATCATGGGAACCCCCCAGCAGTCTAAGTCTATAGCAGCATAACTAAGGGATGGTTCAGGGTCACCTGATCCAGCCCTAACTATAAGCTTTAGCAAAAAGGAAAGTTTTAAGCCTAATCTTAAAATTCTGTCCCCCTGATCCGAACTGGGAGCTGGTTCCACAGGAGAGGAGCCTGAAAGCTGAAGGCTCTGCCTCCCATTCTACTCTTAAAAACCCTAGGAACTACAAGTAAGCCTGCAGTCTGAGAGCGAAGCGCTCTATTGGGGTGATATGGTACTAAGAGGTCCCTAAGATAAGATGGGACCTGATTATTCAAAACCTTATAAGTAAGAAGAAGAATTTTAAATTCTATTCTAGAATTAACTGGAAGCCAATGAAGAGAGGCCAATATGGGTGAAATATGCTCTCTCCTTCTAGTCCCCGTCAGTACTCTAATTGCAGCATTTTTAATTAACTGAAGGCTTTTCAGGGAACTTTTAGGACAACCTGATAATAATGAATTACAATAGTCCAGCCTAGAGGAAATAAATGCATGAATTAGTTTTTCAGCATCACTCTGAGACAAGACCTTTCTGATTTTAGAGATATTGCGCAAATGCAAAAAAGCAGTCCTACATATTTGTTTAATGTGTGCATTGAATAACATATCCTGATCAGACAAACAATGGTGATTGTTTTTGTATTACTGTTCGTAGTCTGACAGAAATGTTTTATTTTTAATATTGACACGGTATAATAGGTTAGGGCTTTTAAAAGGTAGTTAGCTTCAGCCTTGACCTTTTTCATTCAGCTGCATGTTTAGTTTTTTTTTTTCAATATATTCATTATGTGTTTTCTTTTTCTTTTTTCTTTTATCTATTCATTCATTTATTTTTTGTTATTGCATGAGTGTACTGATTGAAATAAAATAAATAAATAAGGTTCTGTTTAATTTTGTCTCAGTCTCTTCAAATAACATGTTTAATAGGAATCATTTTATTTTCATATAACTGATAATAAATCAGATTTTTTTAAAAACAATATGCTATACTACTACATTTAAATAATAATGTAATATAACATAACTACACCACTTTCTTCATCCCAACTTCAAACACAGCCTCATACGACCATCCATGAGAAATCTACTTAAGCTCCCAGTTTTCTATTCGCCCTATTGACGTTTCAAATCCCGCAAAACCTTGGAGAGGTCGCTGCGCTGCAAGATCTCAGTAACATTGAGAACTGCATTGAGACGCTCTGATCGGGCTTCACTTTAACCGCTGCACACGGACAACACCATTAACATCGCAACATAAAACTATTTTTATATTGTGCCTAAAACTATCAAGAATATATTCTCTGGGTTTATAGATGTTGTTATTGCATTTATTTTATGTAAACATGCGAGAATCACAGGCTGTCTCTCCGTTATTTTCAATGGGAGCTGCTGTGAGCTACGCTCGCTTCCTGGTCATGTCGTTCTGGGGGAAAGTGACGTTTGCTCTTTAAAGTCTTGATTATTGTTCTTTACAACACTGTTTATCCATTTTGTTCCAGACTAATATATAAAATATGTCTGAAATTCAGTTTGCGTGTATTAAATTCCACGCAGATTAAACGTAGCAAACACGGATTATTTGTTAGAATTGTTTTAGCAAGTTTTCAGGGTATCATGCATGTAGTTTCTTATTTATGTGACGAAAAGCATAAAAAATTACATTTTTGTAGTATAATATTCATTTACAATTGTCATCATGTGGATTCTCTATATGTTGTTTGACTGCTGCGACTCTCTGGCACGCAAGGGATTATGGGATACGTCAATAGGGCGAATAGGAGTACAAACTTCTATGCGCACTGCACTAGTTTTACTAATGGAGTATCTAAGAAGTCAGTGTCCTAGTATTTCTGTGGAATGAAATATTAGCATTGTTTTATTTCTATGTTGGCACTATTCCCACTAAATAGCAGGTATGATAGCTTGGTAGTGTTAGCTACATTGATGTTGCCACAGTTACTGAGGCAGTATGCTGCAAATAAGGTAATGTAGTTTTTAATACCTGCAATCAAGCCTCCTGTTATGAAAACCACTACCCAGTCCACAAAATAATGTGTAAATCAAACATCCAACCCAAGGTTAGCCTGTTAGCCTTAGCTTCTTTGGCAATGTCAAGAAGAGAGGCGTGTTTGGGCTCTATTTGTCCCACAAGAGTCACACTGGTCCTGCCCACATTCCACCTATAATGTCTATTTCAGTGTTACAGGGTGACTTTAGTGTGCTTTTGAAACAGCACAAATGTAGCACACTTGTCTACTGAATCATGGTTGCGTCAGCATCTGTGCCTCTTGGTTTTAAATTAGGATACTTGAACATAAGAACCACAACACAATGAGAAACAACAACAAAAATGCACAATGCACATTCAAGAAATGTAAATGTGTTTGGTCTCAGAATGGGTATTCATTGAGGGCTGAAGTGTGAATATTTTCACAGACTCCTTTAGAATATTCTACTTAGTTTACTCTGCTGAGACTGTACTTTTATGTTATGTTATGATCCAATCCAAACTCACTTATCTGGTCTGCAGAATAAGATTCAGGAGATAAAATCCCTATTGCACTACAGGATTATGTGATTTGTTTTATTTCAGAAGATGACCTCTTTTGTAGTTCGCAGCTGGTAAACATTAATATATTTTTCTTCAGTTCTTTAATGGAAATGTGCTTCTGAGCTACCTATATGCAGTATATTGATTTTAGTCAGTGGGCAAAAAAATAAATAAAAAGAAGATAATGAAGCTTTCAGTTCCAGATTTATTTGTAATCTGTTTGCAAGATGTCAACAATAAAGGAAAAATCTGAAAATCCTTCCCCATGTGAACAAACACTGACACTGCACTGTCTTTCTTGTGTGAGACTTCCCTCAATTGCCTTCAAATGCAGAGAAAGACATGTGACAGGCACATTCACACTTAGTTCATATATCCACCTTCTAAGCTTCTAATATAGGAAAATATAAAGGTTGCAGTCAAAACTACCACAAAGAAACCAAGATGACACAGCTCAGGTATCACAGGATGTACTGGAGTTGCACGTCTCCACATCCACTACACTGTCAGCGATGACTTTAACATTTATCTATGTATTATGTATGTAGCCTTATCGAATCTTTCAAAACCTACTGATGAATTTTGACAGATGATCTGAAGCCTGAAGAGCATGTGAGCAAAGAGCTTTAAAATCTGAATTAGACACAGCATCAACTGTAGTACTTGTAGTTCCTAGGGTTTGTAAGAGTAGAATGGGAGGCAGAGCCTTCAGCTTTCAGGCTCCTCTCCTGTGGACCAGCTCCCAATTCGGATCAGGGAGACAGACACCCTCTCTACTTTTAAGATTAGGCTTAAAACTTTCCTTTTTGCTAAAGCTTATAGTTAGGGCTGGATCAGGTGACCCTGAACCATCCCTTAGTTATGCTGCTATAGACTTAGACTGCTGGGGGGTTCCCATGATGCACTGAGTGTTTCTTTCTCTTTTTGCTCTGTATGCACCACTCTGCATTTAATCATTAGTGATTGATCTCTGCTCCCCTCCACAGCATGTCTTTTTCTTGGTTCTCTCCCTCAGCCCCAACCAGTCCCAGCAGAAGACTGCCCCTCCCTGAGCCTGGTTCTGCTGGAGGTTTCTTCCTGTTAAAAGGGAGTTTTTCCTTCCCACTGTCGCCAAGTGCTTGCTCACAGGGGGTCGTTTTGACTGTTGGGGTTTTTACGTAATTATTGTATGGCCTTGCCTTACAATATAAAGCGCCTTGGGGCAACTGTTTGTTGTGATTTGGCGCTATATAAATATAAATAAATAAATAAATAAAATCAACTAAGTATAGGGAAATATATTTTATTTATACTCAGACACAAGGCTGCATTGATTTGTCAGAATGTACAGTATGTGGAAGCAATGATGCCTTTCTGTGACACTGACATAACGCAACATCAGCGACGGTTTGCTGCTCTACTGACAATCTGGAAAAACAGTGTTCTATCCCTGTACTGTTATTCATTTCTTTGGAGTTGCTGTGGAAGGAGTGGGAGTGAGGCACGAGTGTGTGCTTTACTACAATGGTACTCATCTGTATGAGCTTCACTGGCAGTTGCATAAAGCATACTCTCCCAAAGGCTACAGGGCACACCGGCAGACTGCCAAATCAGTGCTCGGTCACTAACTCCCTGCTGCAAAGCCTTTAATTTTCTTTCCTTCGCTAGGCAGCCAATACACATTTGGTGCAAAGTGAAGAGGAAGTGAGTGGGTTCTTAATACGGCAACATGAAGGTCAGTAATTACCATGAAACATAAGCAGTGACTCTCTTTGGATTGTTTTCCTCTCGGTATGCTGTCCAAGACGGTAGTTTGACTACACTAATTCATATATTTCAAAGAAAGCTATGCGTGAAAAATCAACGGGAACACTTCATAAAGTGATATAACTGTTGTAATGTCACCAAAGTGGAGCTGAAACAATATCTTTGCGGTGTTTTCACCTTCAATACTTAATATGTGAAATAAAGTTGGAGAGACAGAATGTGGCTGTGACACAAAAAATTTATTCATTCATTTTCTGCTGCTTGTTTGTAGAGGTGGGCGATACTGGGAATTTTGGTATTGATCCGATACCAAGTAAATACAGGCCCAGTATCGCTGATATCGATACCAATACCGATACTTTTTCATATTTAAGCTTCATAGATCCAAAAAACCTAGGATATAATTTCGCCAAACATTGTACGTGACAACAAAATACTTTATTATCGCAATCAACATTTTTGTTTAAAAAATATCACTCAACACAACTTAAAACAAAATCTCCTGAGGTAGAGGGCTGAAAAACCACAATACAAGGGTGCGCTGCTCCGTGTTGTGTGACACAGTGCAGCGCTGCTCTTACAGACAGAGAGAAGACTGATGAATCTGCGTGCGCAGCAGTCAAGTGCGTGTGGGAGAGAAAAAAGCTTGAGTATCGATCTTTTAACACGAGGATTGTTCAATATCAATACCAGCGTTGGTATCGATATTATCGATATTAGGATCGATCCGCCCACCTCTACCTCGTGGTGGCAGTAGACCATGCAGCGCATCGCAGACTTCCCTATCCTTGGTCAAGTCCTCTAACTTTTCCTGGGGGATCCCGAGGCGATCCCAAGACTGCTAGGAAATATAAACACTCCAGCATCTCCTGGGTTTTCTTCAGGGCCTCTTCCCAGTTGGACGTGCCTGGATGACCTCCCTAGGGAGACAGGGGCAACCTCACCAGGGGCCTCATGTACAAAGACTTGCGTTGACTTTGTACTAAAAGTTGGCATACCCGAAAACCCTGAATCAGGCATAAGCACAAATGTATTCAGATGTATCAAAGTGTGTGGAGGCATGAATCCATGCATGCTCGGTTTGTACATCCCACTGAACGAGAAATTTAGCACATGTGTGCACACGTACCAAACTCCTCCTGGCCAAGCCTGTATCTGAATATGCAAATGTGTTCAAATAGTTTGGTTGTGTTGTGCTGATGGCACCATAAGTATGAGGTGCTGTGTGTTTGATGACACCCGCCATCGTCTCTGTGTTGTTGTTGTGTGTTGGGGGGGTGTGGCTGGACATTTTGGTGTTCTTTTCTTTTCTTTGCTCTCCAGGTGGTATGAAAACTGATTTGTCTGTGGAGAAGGTGCTGGCTGAAGAATCCTTCACCCTCATCAACATTATGTGCAGCACCTGTGGATGGTGCTCACATGCAACCTTAAAGACTTTCAGCTGAAGCAGATAATTAGATGGCGTTCTGCATTTAAGCCATGTGTGATTCAAGCAGAATTGCCGGGAACTCGACCTTGTGATGTTCGTTTGTGAGACGCTGAGGACCGCGCCTGGGTTTGACACATCGTGCCTGTGAAGCAGGAAGGGTGAGGGACACATGCTGTCAGCACACATCAGAGGTGATTAATTGTTTAACTACTTGTTGATAGTAACTTGGTATTTTGTTACGCAGTATATTTGAATTGTGCAGCTCGCTTCTCACTGCTGTGGCGTGCGGACAACTGATCCTCCACCTGTTGTGAGAAGCTGCACATTTACATAAAGCTTAAATACAGACCTGAATGTGTTGCTGATAGTGTGTGCCTTTTGAAGGATATTGCTTGTAACTGCTGACTTACCTCACCTCTTCTATCCTTCGCAGAGAGTCGGTCTGTCGTGTCCACCTGGGGGGTGTTTGGCAGTAAAGTGAGTCCAGAAGCGCCGGGCTTCGATCCTTTTAGGCGCTGGAGAGCGTGCCAGCCTTCACTCCACCAGACTGATGCATCTTTTGTTTATACACTTTGTTTTGCACCAGAGGGTGAAGTAATAAATTGTTTTGTTATTGGAACCGCTTTCTGGTTATTTTAGCGCTGGGTTCCGTCGGACGCAGGTCCGCTCCTCAACCCGCGTCGACACATAACAGTAGTTCCCGGCCATTCCATAATGGACCCAGCGGCAGAGGCGGTTCCTTTCGCCGAAAAAGTTCAAGAACACTTGGAGAAAATATGGGAGCAATTACAGCATCTCGCAAACCAAATTAAACAAACAGACGCCCGTGTTACGGAGCTTGCAGCGCAAGCCGTTCCGCTTCCTGCTGCTCCAGCTGCGGCACCATCGATACCGGTGCAGATAACTCCGTCACCCAGAGATTCGGCGTCCGAACCGCTTATTTGTCATCCGGAGCCTTATGCGGGAGACGTTGAAGCCTGTGCTTCGTTTTTGATGCAATGTTCTCTGGTTTTTGCTCAGCGACTGGCTTCCTTCTCTTCTGATGGGAGCCGTGTTTCATATGTGACAAATTTGCTCCGAGGTGACGCCTTAACTTGGGTCACAGCATTGTGGAGTAACAACTCGCCATTGTTAGGATCCTTTAAGGATTTCTCCCGGGAGTTCCAACTGGTTTTTGACCATCCGGTGAAAATGAATACCGTTGCCCAACGGTTGCTGAATCTCAGGCAGGGGAGGTGGAGTGCGGCGGAGTATTCCGTGGACTTCTGGATTTTTTCTGCTCAGTCAGGTTGGAACGCCACAGCTTTACGAGGAGTGTTTGTAGATGGGTTAAATGAGTCATTAAAAGAAGAGCTGTCAGTCCGTGACGAGCCAAATGATTTAGATGAGCTAATATCGTTGGTGATTCGTCTAGATGATCAGATGAAGGAGCGTGGACGCGAGAGAGGGCGGCCATCAGAGCGGGTTTTTCTTCTCGGGGCTTTCCCCGACACAGATCTGGGCCGCCTCTTCTTCGCCCCACTGAGGCTCCTCCGACGGGACCTCTGGCTCCTCTTGCAGACGAGCCCATGCAGCTCGGACGAGCAGAGACCACTGTATTGCCCCGACATATAAGCGTCAAGAAAAATAATGGTGACGTATCTCCAGGTGTTCTGGGACAGGCGAAATAACACACACACAAAAAAAAAAAACAAAAAAAAAAAAACAACTTGTAGGGGTTAATGTTTTTTTTTTTTTTTTTTAATAGGGGTTATAATTTGTTTGGGGAGTCAGAGGCGTGTCTGGTGGAGTGAACGTTAGGCGGTTAGAAGCCCGTCTGGGCTCACTTGATCGTTGTTTTTTTATGAGTATTTAGGTATATTCTGTTTGGGGTTTGGGGTCGTTTTGTTTTGTTGTTTTTTATTTCCCTACATCCCTAACACCAACCTCACTTGCCCCAAGACCGTTCGTCTTGTGGGTTGTGGGGTGGTGCAGGTTGGTCGCGCTGAGCGTTCTCAGAAGACCTCTGCACCTAGGGGGGGGGGGGGTTGTTAGGGGCGTTTTTCTTGGTTTGGTTAGGGCCGGTTCCACTCCAGCCCCGGTGAGCCTTTGTACCGTTCGTCATTGGTGTTGCCGGGGTGTGGTGCAGCGGGAACATACCTCAGTCGGAGGGGTGGGCCGATCTGTTGCCGTTCACCATTTCGGTAGTTCCACCCCTCCCGAGAGGCTGGGGTATGGTCGAGTTGGGGCACCGGACGTATTTCCGGTTTTCCGCTGCGCCTTGGGGTTGGGGCTGGGTTAGTTTTTCCTGTTCCCTTCCCCGGCTTAATGTTTTGAGCCGTTCGCCAAAATTGAGCCGCCGAGGGGCTCTGGGAGGGACCTGGGGTCTTTCGGGGTGCCGGGGAAGGTAACAGGGTTTAACGGTTGTTTTATTTGCCCCCGGGGTTGTTTAAGGTAGTCCTCCGGGGGTTGGACTTTGATTTTGTTTTGTTTCCTTCCGGGTTCCACCTCCAGGGTTGATGGGACGGTCCTCTGGGGGGGAATTGGCTTGTGGGGCCAACTAGCCAGGTGTGGCCGGGTCTGGGGTTCCGGGGTTGTGGGGAGGGTGCCTCCTGGGGTTTGATGGTACGGTCCAATGGGGGGCGCCGTTTGCTCCATGTATACCTGGGAACCTTTGTGGGATTCCGGTTCTGGCTATTCCTCCTGGAACCGGCGGTAAAGGCCTTCTGGGGGGGGTTGGGCTCTGCAGGTCGTTCTGGGGGGGTTGTTTGTTATTTTTCTTTTATGCATTTATGTTTGTATTGTGTTTGTGGGGCTGTGTTGGGTTTTTGCGTTTGGGAGTTTTTCTTTTCTTCCCGGGGTTGGATGGGACGGTCCCCTGGGGAGGTTTTGGGTTGGTTTTATGTTTTTTCTTGTGTGTTGGATTGTACTGGGGACTGTTTTGGGGTTTTTGTTGATGCCAGCCGGCCTTCCAGCTGCGGTGCCCTGTCCTGCTGTCTGTGGTGGACCTTGGGAGCGTTGTGCTGTCTGCTTCCTGACGAGGACCCCGGAGGGAGGTGCTGTTCTCGGGCCTGGTCTGTTCGGTCGCCGGGAGGCTTCCCGTTAAAGGGGGGGTGCTGTTGTGTGTTGGGGGGGTGTGGCTGGACATTTTGGTGTTCTTTTCTTTTCTTTGCTCTCCAGGTGGTATGAAAACTGATTTGTCTGTGGAAAAGGTGCTGGCTGAAGAATCCTTCACCCTCATCAACATTATGTGCAGCATCTGTGGATGGTGCTCACATGCAACCTTAAAGACTTTCAGCTGAAGCAGATAATTAGATGGTGTTCTGCATTTAAGCCATGTGTGATTCAAGCAGAATTGCCGGGAACTCGACCTTGTGATGTTCGTTTGTGAGACGCTGAGGACCGCGCCTGGGTTTGACACATCATGCCTGTGAAGCAGGAAGGGTGAGGGACACATGCTGTCAGCACACATCAGAGGTGATTAATTGTTTAACTACTTGTTGATAGTAACTTGGTATTTTGTTACGCAGTATATTTGAATTGTGCAGCTCGCTTCTCACTGCTGTGGCGTGCGGACAACTGATCCTCCACCTGTTGTGAGAAGCTGCTCATTTACATAAAGCTTAAATACAGACCTGAATGTGTTGCTGATAGTGTGTGCCTTTTGAAGGATATTGCTTGTAACTGCTGACTTACCTCACCTCTTCTATCCTTCGCAGAGAGTCGGTTTGTCGTGTCCACCTGGGGGGTGTTTGGCGGTAAAGTGAGTCCAGAAGCGCCGGGCTTCGATCCTTTTAGGCGCTGGAGAGCGTGCCAGCCTTCACTCCACCAGACTGACGCATCTTTTGTTTATACACTTTGTTTTGCACCAGAGGGTGAAGTAATAAATTGTTTTGTTATTGGAACCGCTTTCTGGTTATTTTAGCGCTGGGTTCCGTCGGACGCAGGTCCGCTCCTCAACCCGCGTCGACACATAACAGTTGTTGTGTGAAACAACTTTCAGAGACAGTGAAAGCTGTGGTTAGATCATCATTCTCTCTGCTCGCTGTAATGGAAAACGGATATTAAATAAGTACGTTTTGTGTGTGTGTGTGTGTGTGTGTGTGTGTGTGTGTGTGTGTGTGTGTGTGTGTGTGTGTGTGTGTGTGTGTGTGTAAATGCTGAACTGAGCTGCCCACACACTGAAGTAAAAAGATATTAGGTGCACGGCACCTGACAGTGTGTGACATTAACATTACACATGCTTTTATTGACAAATTTACTTCCATCATCAAGAAAAATGACAACATCCATCCATCCATCCATCCATCTTCTACCGCTTAGTCCAATTAAGGGTCGCAGGGGGCTGGAGCCTATCCCAGCAGTCACAGAGCGTGAGGCAGGGTACACCCAGGACAGGACGCCAGTCTGTCGCAGGGCCACAAATAGACAAACACAGACACACCCACACACACACCTACGGACAATTTTTTTTTTAAAGATTCCAATCCACCTAACCCGCACGTCTTTGAATGTGGGAGGAAACCGGAGCACCCGGAGGAAACCCACGCAAACACGGCGAGAACATGCAAACTCCACACAGAAATACCACGGGAATAAAATGACAACATATTAATAATAATTTTTAAAAAAACATATTTGAATGCGGGGCAGCACGGTGGATTAGTGGTTAGCACTGTTGCCTCACAGCGAGAAGGTCGTGGGTTCAATTCCCGTGGCTTTTCTGTGTGGAGTTTGCATGTTCTCCCGGTGTTTGCGTGGGTTTCCTCCCACATCCAAAGACATGCGGGTTAGGTGGATTGGAATCTTTAAAATTGTCCGTAGGTGTGTGTGTGTGGGTGTGTCTGTGATTGTTTGTCTATTTGTGGGCCTGCGACAGACTGGCGGCCTGTCCTGGGTGTACCCTGCCTCGCGCTCTATAACTGCTGGGATAGGCTCCAGCCCCCCGAGACCCTTAATTGGACTAAGTGGTAGAAGATGAATGAATAAATGAATATTTGAATGCGCATATCTCCAAATGTGGCTGTGCTGGTTTTCATTAAGAAAAATTACACGGATAAATTATTTAACCACCAAGCAGCACCCCCCCCAATCATGCACCATACAGCCTCCAGCCTGATGCGCATTTGTGCACCACATATGATTTGGACATTGATGGAATAAAAATGTTTCCTATTAACAAAAACAAACTCAGCATGTGATGGCTCCTTTATAGCAATATGTTTGCAGTTAATAGCTCTGATTACATTTGGGAAACTGTCATGTTTTACAACTAGCAAGGTTAAGATATTTCTTTTGTTCTTACAGTTGGCACAGTTGGTTTCTTACAGTTGGTTTCTTTTGATCTTACAGTTGGCACTCTTGTCTATGCAGATGACCTAGTCCTCTTGGCAGAGACTGTAGACGATCTTCAAAAACAGTTAGATATAGTTCATGACTGGTGCAACAGATGGAGATTAAAGATAAATTAAGATAAAACGCAGATTATGCATTTTAGGAAGAAGGGTGAACTTCAGTCTGATTTTAAGTTTTGGTTTGGTTCAGTACCCTTGTCATATACTGAGCATTATAAATATCTAGGACTTACTCTTGATGCCCATCTTACCTTTGAAAAAGGAATAAAAACTCTATCAGACTCTGCAGGCAGAGCTCTGGGAGCCATTCTTAACAAGGTCAAGCTGTGTAGGGATCTTGGGTACAATGCGTATACACAGTTGTATAATTCTTGTGTTTGTCCAATTTTAGACTGCTGTGCAGGGGTTTGGGGGTACTGTAATCTAACAAAATGTATTACACTTCAAAACAGGGCTATGTGCTGCTTTCGTGGTGTACACAAAATGGCCCCTAAGCTCACTGTATGTAGTGATATGGGATGGGAACCATGTGAAGTGCGGATTAAGGGTGACATGGTGGGACTTTGGAATAGGTTTATTAATATGTCTGACAGCAGACTTGTCAAACAAATATTTCTGTGGGACCTATCAAAAAACTGTCGTTGGGCAAAGGAACTTATTAAAATCTTTGATGAAGTAGGTCTTCAATATATTTAAAGAAATAAGTTGTCCTGTAATGTTAAACAGATTAAAGAAATGTTGTTTGAAAATTATAAACAGAAGTGGGCAGAAGAAATTCTGCACAAACCCAAATTAAGAGTGTACAGTTTGATAAAGTCGGCCTACCAACCAGAGCCATATGTCACCCTTAACCTAACTAAAGCACAGAGATCTGTTTGTGCCCAGTTGAGATGTGGTATTCTGCCTTTGGTGGTTGAAACGGGACGTTTCCATTCGATCCCTGAAGAGAATAGGAAGTGTCACCTCTGTGACCTGGGAGAGGTGGAAAACGAAATGCATTTTTTGTTCTACTGTCCTTTCTACCATAATTTGAGGCATACGTTTTTTCTTAAAATGACCACTGAATGTTCCAATTTATTTTATATGACAGATGAATGTAGACTTGCATATCTATTTAACAAAAAGACTTTCCATATGGCTCAATTTATGTTGGATGCCTATCTGCTCCGCAGGGGCGCACTTTATGTTTGATTATGAAGCTATGACTGCACACTGAAACTGATTGATAATGAAGTATGTTTTGAGTATTGTAAACTGTAAATGTCGGTTCTAGATTGGTGGATGTGTTGTGGCATCCCTCTGTTTATTGTTCTGTATTTTCTATGGTGTGTCTTATAAGCCCATGAGGGCTGGGCACCTCTTTGGTGTATGACACCTTGAAAATAAAAATATCATATCATATCTTTTGTTCACAGCTTGTCTGGTTACCAGGGACTAATTAATGGTGATCTCAATGTCCATTGTTCACTGTTGTTACCTAATACCAGGGGAGGTGATGGTCTAGTGGTTAAGGCGTTGGGCTTGAGACCAGAAGATCCTCGGTTCAAATCCCAGCCTGATTGGAAAATTGAAAAAGGGCAAAGTCTTTAATCTTTAATCCCATATTGCTCCTGGTGTGTAGTGAGTGCCAACACATGAGAGCAGTGTGCAGAGGGCCGTGCAGCCTAGCACCTTACTGTCTGAACAGGTGCACAGAGGGCTGAGCAGAAGAGGAACCAATGTCTTGCAGAGCAATGAGCTAGGAGGAAGGAGTGACAGCGGCAGCCTCAGCAGGCATCACAGCACATGTGCAACAAATGCAGCAGAGATTGTCACTCACGCATTAGACTGATAAGTCATTCGCACAGGTGCAGATAGAAACAAAAGACAAAAATTTCCTGTATATTTGTATTTTTAACTGTGTTGGTAGCATGGCCCAAGCAGAGGGTCACCCCTTTGAGTCTGGTCTGACTGAGGTTTGTTCCTCAAATCATCAGAAGAATAAACCTTATCACTGTCACCTCTAGGGGTTGTGAAGCACCTTGAAGCAGCTTTGATGTGATTTGGCACTATATAAATGAAATAAATTGAAACTGAATAGAAAAAGAGTAAAAAAAAAAAAAAAAAAAAAAAAAGCAAAAACAAAAACAAACTGGACGCTATACTATCATCTCCCGCAGACGGACGCCGGGCTATATATATATATGTATATATATATATATATATATATATATATATATATATATATATATATATATATATATGAACTGCTGTAGATTTTTCTTTACCTAATGTAGGTCAGCTGATCCCACAGCCTCTCCACAAATAAAACAAATCTATCAGATTTACGGTACAAATGAGTAAGGAAATTATCTGTAAGTTTTTCCACGCTGCACTGTGACACTGGATTTGAGGGATCCCCCACCTGCCTTACCCCACTTTAACACCTGGCCTTATTTTAAAGGGGAGTATGGTGTATTGACAGACGTATGTCCTCTACTGAGCACCTTCCTAATTTTATTTTATTTATTTACGAGGTCTATTAGAAAATAAACCGACACTTTTAGTTTTTTTTAACTATATGGATTTGAATGACATGCGATTACACCAATCATGCTTGAACCCTCGTGCGCATGCGTGAGTTTTTTCATGCGTCGGTGACGTCATTTCCCTGTGGGCAGGCCTTGAGTGAGATGTGGTCCCGCCCTCTCGGCTGAATTCCTTTGTTTCACACGCTGCTCGAGACGGCACGTGTTGCTTTATCAAAATTTTTTCTAGACCTGTGAGGAATATCTGAGTGGACACTATTCGAGAAATTAAGCTGGTTTTCAGTGAAAAGTTTAACGGCTGATGAGAGATTATGGGGTGTTTCTGTCAGTGTAAGGACTTCCCACGGAGCGGGACGTCATGCAGCGCTTCCAGGTGCCGTCGTCGGCCTGTTTCAACCTGAAAACATCCTAATTTAAGGCTTAATTCACCCAGGACGTCGTGAGAGAACAGAGAAGATTCAGAAGAGGCCGGCATGAGGACTTTATGCGGACATTCCACTGTTTAAGGACATTTTTTAATGAAAGACGTGCGTGCAAATTCGCCGAATCATTTCTGTGACGACTCGGCAAATCTGTGTGCACCGCGACAGGAAAAACACCTCCGTGTTGAAAACCATTTGTAAAATTCAGGCGGCTTTTGATGGCTTTCAACAAGTGAGTAACTGAGAAATTGTTTAACAGCTTGGGCATGTTCCAACTTGCCCGTTAAGGTTTCCAATGGAGGTGTTTTTCCTGTCGCGACCCCCCACGGTCGGGTCCGGCCCGACATGCGACTCTGCCCGCACGTTCTTTCATTACAAAATGTCCGTTAACAATGGAATGTCCGAATAAACTCCTCATGCCGACTTCTTCTGAAAGTTCTCTGTTCTCTGACGACTTCCTGGGTCAACAGAGCCTGAAATGTGGAAGTTTTCAACTTGAAACGGCGAGACGCTGCCGCCTCGAAGCGCAGATCGCCGTCAGGCACCGTGGGCCGTCCTTACAGCGACACTACCAGACCAAAATGTCTCATCAGCCGTTAAAATTTTTACCGAAAACCAGCTAAATTTATCGAATGGTGTCCACTCAGTTGTGCCTTACAGTTTTGAAAAAAATTTGATCAAACAAAGCAGCAGTCTCTGAGCCATTCCTAAACAATGAAAAAAATGACGAGAGGGTGGGCGACCCCTCACTCAAAGACTGCCCACAGGCGAATGACGTAACCGACAGGCGTGAAAAAACTCTCGCATGCCCACGAGGGTTCAAGCATGTCTGATGTAATCACACGTGATTCAAATCCATATGGGTTTGAAAAAATAATAAGGTCGGATACTTTTCTAATAGACCTCGTATTTATTTATTTATTTATTCATTTATTTGAAGGTCAGTGGCAACCCTGATACTACTTGTGAGTGTAGCAGTAACAAATGAATGTGGACTGTTGTATTTTTACGATCTCACCCAAGTGAGAAGAAGGAATGTCTCCTCCACAGAGCGTTGAGGGCAGGAAGAGCAAGTAAAGCAGAAGAGCAGCTGATTTGCTTATGTTTGTTTGATAGAGATACAGAGCTGCACACTCCTGTTTTCTTGGCAGAAATCAGGCTTCCTGGGGTGACACCCTACTGAGGTGAACAACTGTCAGCGCCTGACATTTGAAGTGATCTCATCCTCTCACACTTCTGTCTTTACATTTCTGCAGCACAGCAATGTCTCTCTCTCCTCTCTCTCTCTCTCTCACACACACACACACACACACACACACACACACACACACACACACACACACACACACACACACACACACACACAGACATTATCACCACCTCCACACACACTTGTCTGTGTTTGCTTCCGACTTATCCGCTGAAGCTCAGGGCTGAGGAGGGTTTGTGGTAAAATTATGAGTCTAAGCAAAAAGCAGGCCAGCTGTCACACAACCACGGAGCAAAGCTCTGATCAAACCGCTCACACAGACTCACATTTTTTAATCTACCATTAAAGTTTCACGTTTTTGCAATGTAGCAGTAAAACCCTTACCTCACATAACACAACTCAATACAGCCAAGAATTACTAACGCCTTCTTGGCCTAGAAAAGCTTGAAAACACAAAACTACAAAGATAAAGAAAGATCCATTTTCATCTCAATACAACCGGCACTGTGGTGGAAAATAAATTAATTAATTACACTGAGAATAAAAGCTTTTCTGCTGTGAGAGGAGCTCAGAGGGGAAGAGAGGAAAAAGAAAAAACACACTGCTGCTCCTCTTATTTTTTCAAACTCTCTTCTGTTACACAAATGAGCCTTGAAATTGCAGAGATTTCATGTTCAGCATTTCTTCCATTAGTGCATGTCTTGCCAGTCTCTCAGGATGTCTTTGCTTACACTGGGGCTGTCGAATGCACTGCCACAGAGTGATTAAAGGAGCAACAAACTAACCAGAGCACGGAGTTCCCACTGATCACGCTTGTTTTCAGTCCAATCAGCTGTTTGTATGCATAAGGACTGAAATCGCTTGTGCAAATGAGTCTACTCAGTTTGAACATCGAGTTTTCACTGCACGTGAATGATCACGTATAAGGAGAGAGCATCATGTCACTGCAATACACTACTAAACTGGAAATAGCTGCATGGCGATGAAGGGACATTTTATTGCTCTTATTCATTAAATGTTCAAAATTGTGAAACAATTATTTTAAAGCATTCTAAGACAATTTTCTAAGTACTTGCTCATGCTTGGATTATGTTCATAAAGACATCTAAGCCGCAAATTTACCGTGTTTAGAAATTTTGGTGACTAAATTAGTACTTTGAAGTAATTTATTTTTGTTTGTTTTCATTTTATATCCCTGTCACACCTCGATGATTTAGCCAGCATAAACACTGGCTGGTAAACATCTATTTCTCTGGGTACGTTTTGTGTACGTTAAGAGCAGATTAAAGCATGCTGATATCCATTGTAATACGCCGAGCATCTCGAAAGATTTTGGGCATGCCCAAAATTTTTGATGTATGCCTGCATATGACTCATATGTTCCACATATGCAGGACATAAATTGTTGGTAAGTTGTGAGATTATTGACACATTTCATGTAATTTACTCATAAGTTGCAATATGTCCATTAATGTTGTCTATTGATTGGCTGAAACCTGCAGTCCTCATGCAAACAAACTGTTTCAAATATTAAATCATTCACACACTGAGTAAGCATAAAGTATTCTAATCCAGTTACATTTTTTCCACAAATCTTATTGGTTAAGTGTGTGAGATTTCAGACTGTATAATATTGGGGTAACAGTGGCAAAATATTCGACCGTTTCACATTTGGATGTATTACTCCGTGCCCTGACCGGTGTTCTGATGAGATGTCATTCCTGTCGAATGTCATTCCTGTCGAATGCGTGCGCATGCGCAATATTGTCGGGATGCGGAACTGTCAATTTATGCGACGAGACGAACAATTCGACAGAACACCGGCAGCATGTGCTGCTAGCTGTTAGCGCTACCATACCATACAAATGTATTGATGTGGATTCTGATACAGAATTACTGTTTCACATTTGATGGATTTTCGCGTTTGATGGATTACTCCGCACCCTAACCACTGTTGGAGCAACGCTGCCTCAGCTCGACGGTAAGCCTCGCCAACCGAATTACCTACAGAAAAATAAACCATGCAAACGATGGAAATGAATTAGAATTGGAATACCCCCCTTGTGTCTGATGATCTGCGAACGTTCATGCTGTTACGTGATCGCAAATAGCCATTTTATGGGTCCACTAACACGTCGCTGTAAAACTCCTTTTTACCGGTAAACCTCAATTTGCGACCATATAACCAGCATGAATGTCTGCAAATCATCAGACCCAACAGGGTTATTCCCTAATTAATCTTACTTGTTCATCATCACAGCCTGATGAATACGTATCCACACAAAGCCTCCTGATTTTGCAAAACGACATCTTAAAATAGTTTAATTCCTTGTCGTGGCTGAAGAGACACACCTCACGCACGCACACGCACCTCATTCATTAACATCTCCGCATTTACCACAGGCATCAATCAATTCTGTCTACACGTGACAAAATATATCCCATGATCCACCAAGACAAAAATAAAATAAAATAATGTTAAAATTACTCTGTTTTGACTCCACGTGGAGCTGAAATGCCACACGACACCGTACGCATGCTGGATGATGTGCTCATCAAGTGTTCTGCCTGCTAAACAAAGAGTTCTGCCTGTGGTAGAAATTCAAACCAAGCCAGAGTCGGACTTATGAATCGGCGCACATCCGAAAAGTGTCAGATTTCAGTTCCAAAACGTTCTGACAGCCATCTGCAGTTGACACAGCTGGTCAAAATTGGCCGGTGGCCCCGAGTGTGATGCACATGTTCATAATTCTCCGGGCACCACCGAGATGGGACACCTATCTGACAGCGGTCCATGTGTTATCTGAGAACCATCTAACCACAATTTACATATTCCGATGGCGGCAAAACAGGATCCAAAATGACTTGAGCGCATACAACGGAACCTCAAGATGATTCTGGCACGGTATGCCATCCGGTATGATATGCAGTGCCACGTATAATAATGTCCACCCACCACTACCACCAGTGGTGGGTGGACAGTTCCTTTCTGCTCCGGGGGAGCAGAAAGGAACTGTTGAACTGTATGTGGCATGCTTCATCACAATAATAAGTAAGGATTAAACAACGAGAAGCCGCGCATTATACAGTTTGAATGAACGACGTGGAGTCTAAAACACCACAACGCAAAGCAAAATGGTGTTACTCCGCAAAGTGCATTCAAACCGTATAATGCACGGCTTCAAGTTGTTTAATCTGCTTTTACCACGGTCCCACACAGTGAGCTAACACCCAAATATATATTTAACTTTTTCGTGTTCGCTTCTTCTTTCCTGTCTCCAATCTTGTCCAGTTTGTCCAATGTTAAATCTTTATGCCGTTGCTTTTGCTGTTCTTCTCGTTTGCTATCCTCCTCTTCCCATTCCTCAAACATTTTATCCATGTTTTATCCATGTTTTATCGCATTTCTGTCATTCACCTGTCAAAACACAGCTGATCTGCACCAACTGATTTGTGCAATGCTATGGTGACGACCAGAGTGGAGTGATATTACAGAGACTTAACTCGCCGAACTACGTGTGCATATACACGAAAATAATGCACGCCAGTTAGACATGGAATTCTCACTGACCATGGTATAATTATGAATTATTCTCATGTACAGTGCACAGCAGCTATCAAACCAAAAGCTCCGTGCGCTGCTGTGCGCATGATGCCGCAAATCTGAACAGGCTGTTATATCCACAATAGACCTTACAGTACAGATATTTGTCCATTCCTTCCCATGGGTGACGCAAATAATTTGAACTATTGTCTCCATCATAACACAGGAAGCTGCGCTTCTCTGTGCTGTGCAGTAACGTGTCATTGCGCGTGTCAGGCTCGGAGCTGAACAGATCCCACATTGTAATAAATGTTCACCTTCTAACTCTGTAGGAGATATAACATGGAGCTTGTGACAGGCCATTACACCATTAATAAACATGCATCTCACCTCCAACAGTGGTCCAGGATGTTTCACAGTGCGCACATGGACATGAAGCCAGGACAGCAGCTTGCAGTTAGAATGCTCTCACCCAAAAGAAAAAAAATAATTCCATGTGATAATCCAACCACTGCGGTGTCCAGAGTTGTGTTATGCTGCTGAATTGTGCAAACAAGAAAAAGAAAGTTCCCTGGAAAGGCTCCGTCTGAGGGACTGCATGGCCCAATGCCAGCAAACTTTGGAGCGAAGCTGTCCACTTGTCCAGTGGCAGGCGCGCATACGCGTGTGAGCATAGTGGCCCATGCAGCGTTATGCACACACACACACACACACTCACACGGCTTAGTGATAATTACAGCCCCATGTGTGTGCGCAGAGCGCAGGTGTGCCACGCACACATGCACTGATGTGCATGTGAGGAAACAGCACTCCGGTCTGCCATGCAGACATTTGGAGATCGGCAGTCTGCAGCGCCTTTTATGGCCATCTGACAGCCATCTGTGTCATCCACCTGCTGTCTACTTGCCCTTTGGATGCCATCGTGCAGGTGTGGACGAGGCAATCCGGATGCGTTCAGACCACTGCTGGCCACGCCTCTTTTCCTCCCGACTGCGTCGGATAATGGCAATATTTGCCATGTCGAAAATGCTCCTCCATATTCTTGCTATGTGTGACGGGGGCTTAACTGTTCTGACACATATCATACCATGCAGTACTGACCCGAACCACTCGGTGGAAACGGGGCTATCAGCATACGCTGGTTAAATAGTCAAGGTGTGACAGCTGCATTAATTTATTAGATGTACGCCCACCCGTGTATGCCAGAATTTTTAATACAGTCGGTATACACAGGCTAAATTGTCAAGGTGTGACAGGGCTTCTATTTTCATTAAAAACAGCAAGCTAGCTCAGAGTGGGCTGTTCAGGACCAAGGCCAGTGCACAGGAGGTCAGTCAGTTACAGCTTTTCAGAAGTTACAGCAGAGAGAGAAATCTAAATCATGAGCAAAAGTCAATAATAAAAAATGCACTATTGGCCTGAAGGCCTTGTGCC
This sequence comes from Thalassophryne amazonica, assembly GCF_902500255.1. NCBI lineage: Eukaryota > Metazoa > Chordata > Actinopteri > Batrachoidiformes > Batrachoididae > Thalassophryne > Thalassophryne amazonica. The sequence goes on along the minus strand of NC_047106.1, from coordinate 69,526,288 downwards.
CCATTTCGCCATCAGTTTGCCTACCACTCATCATTGAACTTGCCGTAGAGCTTCAAGAGATGCATCCCTGCTGCAAATTTGGTAAAGTTGTCTCAAATCTATGTATGAAAAGATATAAGGAGTACAGAGATTTGGAGACACTAGTTTTGGCTCTGTCACCTTCAGTATTTGGTCAAGGTCACTCATGATAAATCTTAACCTAAATCTTTAAGAGATGCATCCCTGCTGCAAATTTAGTAAACTTGTCTCAAATCTATGAAATGTTATAGGGAGTACAAAGTTTCAGACACAGGCATACGGATGGATGGACGGGCAGCATTTCTATGTCCCTCCTTTGGGCAATGGGAGGCAACAAAGGCACCTCACCAAAAATGACAAATCCAAGACAGTAGGCTTACCTTAAAAGGTCAAAAACAAGGTCCGGCTCAAATTCAGAAAGTCACATAAAAAGCAAGAGAAGAGTGTGGAACCTAACAGTCTAGCAGAGAACCAAGAAGAGAGTGCACTATTCAAAGACCCAACCAATTAATCTAAAAAGGCGAGATAAAGCCTTTACTCCAAAATTACATAAAAAATATCCTCAGCCTTTGTCCTGGGAATTAAGTGCAATCTTTTTTCTAGGATTTTTTTTGTGATGATTTATGAGTTTAGGTCATGGTGATGGAGTGCTCTTCAAGGTGAATGATGCCACATTTCGATTTGATAAGTCCATTAATTCTTAGTTGTGATTCTGAGAATCTGGTGCACCTTTAAAACAAAGGTTTACTCATTCCTGGGTGTTAATGTGGGCTTTCTTCCTAAATATTGTTGAAATATTGTTGAAAATTGGGAAAAAAGAAAACAACAAAATGATATGGACAATAATCGACAATAATCTGGATTGGAACTAACACTGACAGCCTCTATAAAAAGGGTCTGACCAGGCTCTTTTTTCTGAGGAGGCTTAAGTCGTTTGATGTGTGTAACCAATTGTTGTGTATGTTCTATCACTCTGTTGTTGCGGCCGTCCTTTTCTTTGCTGTGGTGTGTTGGGGCATTAGTATCTCTGCCAGAAACTGTAAGAAGCTGGATAAGCTGGTTAAGAGGGCACAGTCATTGATCGGGGAATCACTGGACACCGTGGGGGCTGCTGCGGAGAGGTGTATGAGGAGGAAGGTGCAGGCAATCCTCAATAACAACAGACACCCTCTGCATGAGACTCTGTCCGCCCAGAGGAGTAACAGATCTGAGCGCTTCCTATCCATTCGGTGTAGGACAGAACACTTTAGGAGATCCTTCATTCCTGCTGCTATTCGAGCCCACAATGACTATTGTTGATTTAGCTGTGTGTGTGTGTGGGGGGGGGGGGGTGTTAAAGTATTTTTATATATTTATTGTCTTTCTGTCTTTTAAAACCGGATTTGCTACTGTAAGACAACTGAATTACTCCATGAGGGGATTAATAAAGTATTTATCTATCTATTTCAGGTATGTTCTGTCCTGTACAAGTATTAATTTGTTCAACTTTTTCTAAACATTCTAATTACTTTTTAGATACCTTAGTGAAACTATGCAAATATGATTCATTCTGAATGCTGAATATTAATTCCGGGATGTTAATTTGGGTTTCATTCCTCGATGATGTAAAGTATATATAGTCCTGTGCTTTTTGTGTTGTTGTATAACAGACTGTACAGTTATGTGTAGCAGCATGAATATGTTTGAGGTGGCTCCTAAGGAGTTGTTATTGGTACTGCAGCCTGGTATTAAAAGGTCCGCAGGGCTAAACAATTAAAAAGAAGAGAACTATGATATTGGAAACCGGGAACTCATGGTGGTTAAATAGGCTTTGGAGGAGCAGAGGTACAGGCTGGAGGGGGCTGTGCAGCCACTTCATCATCTGGACCAATGATGAAAATTTGTTGTCTGCCAAGCACCTTAATGCACGGCGAGCTCAGTGGGCTCTATTTTTAGTCCTTTCACCTTCTCAATTACATATTTCCCTTGTTCAAAGAACACAAAGCCTGATGTTTTCTCTTGCCAGTCACAGTGAAAGATTCCTTGGTTCATGAGGACAACTATTCTCCCTTACTCCCACACAGGAGCAGCTGTGTCATAGGAGAGTGATGCTTTGGTGAGACAGGCTCAGGGCACCCATCCAGATCCTAGTAATGGACCACCTGGCCACCTCTTTGTCCAGGACCTGGTCCGTTCCCAAGTCTTACAGCGTCTGTCATCATGCCTCCTAAAAGACTTGCCGTTCAGTTAGTGCTCCAACCTTGTCATTACTGCAGTGTCATTTTTGGTGGCCCACAATGAAGAACGACAGTTGTGCATTCATAGCTGCTTATAAGAGGGAAGGCCTCTCATCCACCCTCTGCTCGCTGCCTTTGTCCATTGCCATTCCCAAGTTGCCTTAGTCCATATTGCCTTTAATTTTGTTAGTGGTCTGCCTCCCTCTCAAAGATACATCATCATCCTTATGTTCATCAACTGATTCTCCAAGGTGATTCATTTTGTACCTCTTCCCAAGCTTTCAACGGCGCGTGAGACTGCAGACCTCCTGACCATGACTTCAGACTCTAGGGCATCATCACTGATATTGTTCCTGTTTGAGGTCCTCAATTCATATCCCAGGTATGGAGAACCTTTTGTCTGTCTCTTGGCACTAAAGTCATTCTTTCTTCCAGCAGACAAACAGACAGAAAAAACACTCCAACCAGCACCTTGACACAGTCCTGCACAGTGTTTGTCATGACAACCTATTGTCTTGAAGCACTCATCTTCCTTGGTTCAAATATGCCCATACATCTTTGACAAGATCAGCTTTGTCCTCCTCAAGTGTTCCCTGGGTTATCAGCCCTCGCTGATCCCTAATCGGACATTGGATCCTGGCTCCCCTTCACTGTCCTGGCCAACAGGTTTGGCTGTCTACCAAAGATATTCTCTGAGGACAGATTCCATGAAGCTTTCTCCTCATGGTATTTGCCCTTTCACAACCTTATCTGTCATCAATCCCTCAGTGGTCCACCTGCAGCTCCTTCACACTATGAAAGCCCATCCCAACTTCCACATTTCCCATTTAAAGATGAATCTCTACACAGGCATTTAATTATACAGTGCATCCGGAAAGTATTCACAGCGCCTTTCCACATTTTTCCACATTGTTATGTTTCAGCCTTATTCTAAAATGGAGTAAATTCATTTTTTCCCTCAAAATTCTACTTACAACATCCCATAATGACAACACAAAAAAGTTTTTGAAATTTTTGCAAATTTATTAAACATAAAAACTAAGAAATCACATTTAGTATTGACACCCTTTGCTAAATCCTTATGTTGATGCACCTTTGGCAGCAAAAAAAAAAACTTTTTTTCACATTGCCATTATGGGGTATTGTGTGTAAATGTTTGAAAAAAAAAAATCCATTTTGGAATAAGACTGTAACATAAAATGTGGAAAAAGTGAAGTGCTGGGCACACTTCTGATAATCCAATAACAGATAATTATCGAAGATAATGTTTTCATTATCGGATTATCTTTTTAGATAACTTTAAAAACCATTATCGGACCAATTATCTTACGATTAATTTCTGTCCAATAACTTTTAGACCAATAAACAAAGCTAAACAGTGATAATCATTTTTAAAATTTAAAAAAGTTCAGCACCTACCTGTTAAAAGTTTTATAACAGATGGACAATTATACCCTCTGCTAACAAAAGAGAGCTGCTTCTATGAAAATCATCTCTATCCTCTGTAGACAAAGGAAAAAGGGCCAAAAAAAAAAAAATTCCTTTAACACCATACCAATATGCTGGCAATATCACCGAAGTCAATCAGAGGCATACATTTTTAACTTATGGTTCAAATTTTAACCAAACTAATTTTGGACAAGTTATTTAAAATTACTGTCATGTCTGAAGTTTTATAAAGTGACAATATCAGATATATGTTTTAGTTTTAAAGCAATGTGCTAATTTTTAAGGTTTTGTGAGCACATGCTGTGCCCAGTGCATTATGGGTAGGATGATGTAATCTCAGTACATTCACGACAGGACAAATGCATTTCAGACACTCTGTTCAGGCTCCACAGACAACAGCATTAAACTCTAGTGCCTAAAACTCTCGTGAATATATTCTCTGGGTTTATATACGTTGTTATTGTATTTGCGTTTGTTAAATTCCACACATTTTAAATGTAGCAGACAGGGATTAAGGTTACAATGGGCTAAGGAAAAGCAATCGTGGACTGTGGATGACTGGATGAAAGTCATATTCAGTGATGAATCTCGAATCTGCATTTGGCAAGGTGATGATGCTGGAACTTTTGTTTGGTACCGTTCCAATGAGATTTATAAAGATGACTGCCTGAAGAGAACATGTAAATTTCCACAATCATTGATGATATGGGGCTGCATGTCAGGTAAAGGCACTGGGGAGATGGCTGTCATTACATCATCAATAAATGCACAAGTTTACGTTGATATTTTGGACACTTTTCTTATCCCATCAATTGAAAGGATGTTTGGGGATGATGAAATCATTTTTCAAGATGATAATGCATCTTGCCATAGAGCAAAAACTGTGAAAACATTCCTTGCAAAAAGACACATAGGGTCAATGTCATGGCCTGCAAATAGTCCGGATCTTAATCCAATTGAAAATCTTTGGTGGAAGTTGAAGAAAATGGTCCATGACAAGGCTCCAACCTGCAAAGCTGATCTGGCAATAGCAATCAGAGAAAGTTGGAGCCAGATTGATGAAGAGTACTGTTTGTCACTCATTAAGTCCATGCCTCAGAGACTGCAAGCTGTTATAAAAGCCAGAGGTGGTGCAACAAAATACTAGTGATGTGTTGGAGCGTTCTTTTGTTTTTCATGATTCCATAATTTTTTTCCTCAGAATTGAGTGATTCCATATTTTTTCCCTCTGCTTGGTCTAAAAAAGTAACCGTTACTGACTGCCACAATTATTTTTCCTGATTTCTTATAGTGTTTCTTAAAGCCAGAAAGTTGCCATTTGAAATGACTTTAGTTTTGTGTCATATCTGTGATCTGCTTTTTTCTACAAAATTAAACAACTGAATGAACATCCTCCGAGGCCAGTGATTCCATAATTTTTGCCAGGGGTTGTATATGGAAACATATTAAGAAAATTCTCACTAAGATAAAAATTAATTTTAAAAAAATCATCAAAGACAAAGAATTCCTATCTTGAAGGTGAGTTTTAATGGTAAATGTATTAGCCTCATTCATTCATAACAACACTCTTCCTGGAAATGAGTCTCTCTCTCTCTCTGTCTCTCTCTCTCTCTCTCTCTCTCTCTCTCTCTCTCTCTCTCTCTCTCTCTCCCTCTCCCCAGTCTTTGTGGAATGTGATCTTTCACATCGTTCTCCATCACATATTGTAAAACTCAGTCTGTGCACTTCTATGGATGTGTGGATGTTTGGGGATGTGGTTCTGTTTCCTGACATTTCTCATGAAATTCTGCAATTTGTAGGAGATGAGAACAATGTTACCACAGTTACTTTGAAAAAGTAATCCAATTACTGATTACTCCTTGAAAAAGTAACTTAGTTACTTTACTGATTACTCAATTGTAAAAGTAACTAAGTTAGACTGATAGTTACTTTTTTAGTTACTTTCCCCAGCTGCCGACAACAACCCACCTCAACATGACCATGATACTTGTTTTGCCAAAACTCACTTTATAGTCACCCTTTCTTGGCTTCAATGAAAATAAATACTTTTATAAAAAGTAAAATAAAGACCTCTTTCTTGACCTCATATTTAACTGTTGACAGCACTGTAACAGTAAAACTTGCAATTTCTAACCTACATTGTTTATAAATGTAACTATTAAATTCTAACATTTTTCTAACATTTAAATTCTCTCTAAACATTTTACTTGTCAAAATTATTATTATTATAAGTAGTATTAGTAGTTGTAGTAAAAAAAAAGGCTTCAAAACTGGACCTTTACTCTAGGGGTGTTGTGGGGGAGGGGGGCACATCCTTGCCCCACACCCCATTCCATCTGGATTCACCCCTGCTTTGGCATTTGAGCACAAAGAATGGATAACATTTATTTATGCGGAAAACATGACCAGATTTACAGGTAAGAAAGTTTTATTGCGTTTTCACATCATGTGGTCCTCAGAAAGAGAGTTTAGGTGCATTTGAGTGGAAAGTAGTGTTAGTTGTTGACGCGTCGTGGAGGATCAGCTGTTTTTAGCAGCAGATACGGAGCGGCTCAGCTCAGAATTCTAAATAAAGGAGGAAAAAAGCATAAAAATGTCTTTGTAAAGCTCAGTGCAGCTGTGCTGTTGTCACCGTGCTTTAAGAGGCGAGGACGAGCTGCTGCAGAAAACCACGGATGAAAAGCTCACAGCTCGCTTAAAGTGGGCAGTTCAGTCGAACCCTGACCTCCTGCCCACGGACCAAGATTAATGCTGCTATCAACCCACAATGCAAAAATAATAGTAATGCACAGTGACTTGGAGAAGTAACTTTAATCTGATTACTGATTTGGAAAGATTAACGCGTTAGATTACTCATTACTAAAAAAAGTGGTTAGATTAGAGTAACGCGTTACTTAGTTACCGGCATCACTGGATGAGAATGAGACAGTATGGTTGATTTATTTATTTCTTATTAGCTTATATAATGCCAAATCACAACAAAGTTGCCTCAAGGCACTTCACACAAGTAAGGTCTAACCTTACCAACCCCTAGAGCACACAGGAGACAGTGGTAAGGAAAAACTCCCTCTGATGATTTGAGGAAGAAACCTCAAGCAAACCAGACTCTAAGGGGTGACCCTCTGCTTAGGACATTCTACCAAAAAGTTTTACGATACACAACACAGCAACAATTGATGAGAGTCCATGCAGGTGTCCAGTCTACCATTGGTGGGAGGGGGGTTTGGGAGGGAGATCATCGAGCCACCCATTGAATCTGTTCCTACAGCAGAGTCCGTCCTGCATCTGCAACAGAAAACATCCAATCCAGCATGTGGATCCAGCCGCATCTCGGACAGAGAGAAAAAGAAAACAGAATCAGTTGGCTAGAAAAACAACACTTAAGGTATAATTCGTTAGCGTTAATCACTGGCCACCAGCCATAAGCTTCACTAACAGACCCAGGCTTTAGATAAAGTTGAGGCCGAGACCTGCTCTGTTTACTAATAAAATTAATTTAAAAGGGTAGAAAGCATAATTTAGTGGCAGCACAGTGACTTAGTGGTTAGCATGTTGCCTCACAGCAAGGAGTTTGAACCAATTGGAGACCCCTGATGCTGGAATGCGGTAAACAAGAAAACAGAACATTGCAGTAGTCCAATCTATTAGAAACAAATGCATGGAGATGGTTGATGCAGAGACTGATCCTGAAAGTTTCTTAAGGTACCTTGACACTTGCACGAATCTACTGTGCAGGAGAGTAAACGCATTGTAAACCATTGTAAACTGTGTGCGGCTTAGTGCAAGTGCGCAAAGAAAATTTTAAAATGTTCACAATTTCTGTCACACATTAATTATGTGAACTTCAAGTGAACATTGCACAATTAAAAAACACTGCGTGTGAGTGCGTGTGATTGCGTCAGCGCAGCTCATCTGATCAATTATAACGAGATGTTAAATCTGTCATAAACCTCCTTTTACAGCTACTCATAAGAAGGAATGAACATGCAACTATTTTACCAAGCCATTACAATAAAAACATTACAAATAATTACCTTTTAGACTGTTCCAAATGCATTCTCCACATCATGAAGCACAGGAGAGAGAGAGAGAGAGAGATGGCGGGGGGGAGCTGCTGCTGAAATGGTCCTCTGTCAAACTCAGAGAAAATGATTAATCCACTACAAAATAACTGTGTTATATACGCAGCGTCCAACAGCACAAAGCCTTAACCAAGCTGCAAAGACTTCCATGTGACACGGCACTCACTAAGTAACCGGCCGACCCAGATAAAGCTCCACTGTGATTTTATGGGTCATGTAGCAGGAGAATAATTTGCAAATGAACAAAAAAGACCAAGGTGGTCAAATTAACCCACTAATTATGATGAATGATGACCGAGGGCAGCAGCAGAGGACGACGTCCATGACAACGTCCCACAAAAGAGACAGACAGATGCTTGATATGAAGAACAGCTTGAACTTCAGATCAAGACAAATGAAACATCATCCATTTGAAACAACAGTGTTTCAACATTAGACTTTCACACCACCATTTTTAAAAGGTCTTACAATACAGTTTTTCTGAACTGCTAAAACACTAAACTCCATTCCCTGAACCAAATTCACAGTGAACTCATTTCCTGAATCAAGAAACTCTTCTGGCAAAACCTCAGGGCCCCTTCACACATAGTACGAATGTGGCTGAATTGTGCACGAAGCAGGAATTGTATGCGATATGTGTAAAATCGGAGCTGCCTCCAATGCCTCGTACACCTGTTGCTACAACTATTTGGACACATGTGAAGGGGCCCTTATACAAAACTCAAAATTGCACACACTTGTTGCTAATGATGCGATGAAGCCAATTCAGAGGGTACAGGTGAGCTGAAGGTTGATACAAAGATGGAGGGCAACTATCTGAGAGGCAGAGGAGGATGAGGACAAGTGTGTGTGAGAGGTGGTGGGTGAAGATGAAGAAAAGGAGGACGAGAAAGACCAACAGTGAGACCAATATAAAGAACTGTAATTTCAGATGAAATACAAGCAACTGTAATTGATCATGTTCTTGTGCATGGCATGAGAATGAGGGAAGCAGGACAGAGGGTACAACCGAATATGTGCAGGTTTTCTGTGGCCACTATAATCAGGAGATGCAGAGAAGAGAACAGGTCATTTCAGTTTGGTTTTTGTTTTTGTTTCTTTGTTTTGGTCAATGAAAGGTCATTGTACACTGATACTGTACACTTGCTTGCCTCTACTGGTGGTTGGCTCTCACTGCGGTATTGTATCACTTCCTGTTCCGGAGCACAGCGGTGTTTTTCTGTATCTGTTAGCTGTTTAATCTGCGTAGTTAGATTGATCTAGTTATCTAGATTACGATTTGTTTCCCAGTGTAATCTTTACGTGCCTTAACTAAAGCACTCCTTCTGCTGAATCACCTCTAAATTATTTACACATTATTCACTTTGCGTGTTTTTAGGAATCCGCTAGCTTAGCGTAGCTACTAGCTCTTAGCCGATTTAGCATGGCGGCTTCTCCTGTCTCTCCTGCACTTTTCTGCTCTGGGTGTGAAATGTTTAGTTATTCCTCAGCCTCCTTTAGCAGTAATGGTACTTGTAATAAGTGTAGCTTATTCGTAGTTTTGGAGGCCAGGCTGGGCGAATTGGAGACTCGGCTCCGCACCGTGGAAAATTCTACAGCTAGCCAGGCCCCTGTAGTCGGTGTGGACCAAGGTAGCTTAGCCGCCGTTAGTTACCCCCTGGCAGATCCCGAGCAGCCGGGAAAGCAGGCCGACTGGGTGACTGTGAGGAGGAAGCGTAGCCCTAAACAGAAGCCCCGTGTACACCGCCAACCCGTTCACATCTCTAACCGTTTTTCCCCACTCGACGACACACCCGCCGAGGATCAAACTCTGGTTATTGGCGACTCTGTTTTGAGAAATGTGAAGTTAGCGACACCAGCAACCATAGTCAATTGTCTTCCGGGGGCCAGAGCAGGCGACATTGAAGGAAATTTGAAACTGCTGGCTAAGGCTAAGCGTAAATTTGGTAAGATTGTAATTCACGTCGGCAGTAATGACACCCGGTTACGCCAATCGGAGGTCACTAAAATTAACATTAAATCGGTGTGTAACTTTGCAAAAACAATGTCGGACTCTGTAGTTTTCTCTGGGCCCCTCCCCAATCGGACCGGGAGTGACATGTTTAGCCGCATGTTCTCCTTGAATTGCTGGCTGTCTGAGTGGTGTCCAAAAAATGAGGTGGGCTTCATAGATAATTGGCAAAGCTTCTGGGGAAAACCTGGTCTTGTTAGGAGAGACGGCATCCATCCCACTTTGGATGGAGCAGCTCTCATTTCTAGAAATCTGGCCAATTTTCTCAAATCCTCCAAACCGTGACTATCCAGGGTTGGGACCAGGAAGCAGAGTTGTAGTCTTACACACCTCTCTGCAGCTTCTCTCCCCCTGCCATCCCCTCATTACCCCATCCCCGTAGAGACGGTGCCTGCTCCCAGACTACCAATAACCAGCAAAAATCTATTTAAGCATAAAAATTCAAAAAGAAAAAATAATATAGCACCTTCAACTGCACCACAGACTAAAACAGTTAAATGTGGTCTATTAAACATTAGGTCTCTCTCTTCTAAGTCCCTGTTGGTAAATGATATAATAATTGATCAACATATTGATTTATTCTGCCTTACAGAAACCTGGTTACAGCAGGATGAATATGTTAGTTTAAATGAGTCAACACCCCCGAGTCACACTAACTGTCAGAATGCTCGTAGCACGGGCCGGGGCGGAGGATTAGCAGCAATCTTCCATCCCAGCTTATTAATTAATCAAAAACCCAGACAGAGCTTTAATTCATTTGAAAGCTTGTCTCTTAGTCTTGTCCATCCAAATTGGAAGTCCCAAAAACCAGTTTTATTTGTTATTATCTATCGTCCACCTGGTCGTTACTGTGAGTTTCTCTGTGAATTTTCAGACCTTTTGTCTGACTTAGTGCTTAGCTCAGATAAGATAATTATAGTGGGCGATTTTAACATCCACACAGATGCTGAGAATGACAGCCTCAACACTGCATTTAATCTATTATTAGACTCTATTGGCTTTGCTCAAAAAGTAAATGAGTCCACCCACCACTTTAATCATATCTTAGATCTTGTTCTGACTTATGGTATGGAAATAGAAGACTTAACAGTATTCCCTGAAAACTCCCTTCTGTCTGATCATTTCTTAATAACATTTACATTTACTCTGATGGACTACCCAGCAGTGGGGAATAAGTTTCATTACACTAGAAGTCTTTCAGAAAGCGCTGTAACTAGGTTTAAGGATATGATTCCTTCTTTATGTTCTCTAATGCCATATACCAACACAGTGCAGAGTAGCTACCTAAACTCTGTAAGGGAGATAGAGTATCTCGTCAATAGTTTTACATCCTCATTGAAGACAACTTTGGATGCTGTAGCTCCTCTGAAAAAGAGAGCTTTAAATCAGAAGTGTCTGACTCCGTGGTATAACTCACAAACTCGTAGCTTAAAGCAGATAACCCGTAAGTTGGAGAGGAAATGGCATCTCACTAATTTAGAAGATCTTCACTTAGCCTGGAAAAAGAGTCTGTTGCTCTATAAAAAAGCCCTCCATAAAGCTAGGACATCTTTCTACTCATCACTAATTGAAGAAAATAAGAACAACCCCAGGTTTCTTTTCAGCACTGTAGCCAGGCTGACAAAGAGTCAGAGCTCTATTGAGCTGAGTATTCCATTAACTTTAACTAGTAATGACTTCATGACTTTCTTTGCTAACAAAATTTTAACTATTAGAGAAAAAATTACTCATAACCATCCCAAAGACGTATCGTTATCTTTGGCTGCTTTCAGTGATGCCGGTATTTGGTTAGACTCTTTCTCTCCGATTGTTCTGTCTGAGTTATTTTCATTAGTTACTTCATCCAAACCATCAACATGTTTATTAGACCCCATTCCTACCAGGCTGCTCAAGGAAGCCCTACCATTATTTAATGCTTCGATCTTAAATATGATCAATCTATCTTTGTTAGTTGGCTATGTACCACAGGCTTTTAAGGTGGCAGTAATTAAACCATTACTTAAAAAGCCATCACTTGACCCAGCTATCTTAGCTAATTATAGGCCAATCTCCAACCTTCCTTTTCTCTCAAAAATTCTTGAAAGGGTAGTTGTAAAACAGCTAACTGATCATCTGCAGAGGAATGGTCTATTTGAAGAGTTTCAGTCAGGTTTTAGAATTCATCATAGTACAGAAACAGCATTAGTGAAGGTTACAAATGATCTTCTTATGGCCTCGGACAGTGGACTCATCTCTGTGCTTGTTCTGTTAGACCTCAGTGCTGCTTTTGATACTGTTGACCATAAAATTTTATTACAGAGATTAGAGCATGCCATAGGTATTAAAGGCACTGCGCTGCGGTGGTTTGAATCATATTTGTCTAATAGATTACAATTTGTTCATGTAAATGGGGAATCTTCTTCACAGACTAAAGTTAATTATGGATTTCCACAAGGTTCTGTGCTAGGACCAATTTTATTCACTTTATACATGCTTCCCTTAGGCAGTATTATTAGACGGTATTGCTTAAATTTTCATTGTTACGCAGATGATACCCAGCTTTATCTATCCATGAAGCCAGAGGACACACACCAATTAGCTAAACTGCAGGATTGTCTTACAGACATAAAGACATGGATGACCTCTAATTTCCTGCTTTTAAACTCAGATAAAACTGAAGTTATTGTACTTGGCCCCACAAATCTTAGAAACATGGTGTCTAACCAGATCCTTACTCTGGATGGCATTACCCTGACCTCTAGTAATACTGTGAGAAATCTTGGAGTCATTTTTGATCAGGATATGTCATTCAAAGCGCATATTAAACAAATATGTAGGACTGCTTTTTTGCATTTACGCAATATCTCTAAAATCAGAAAGGTCTTGTCTCAGAGTGATGCTGAAAAACTAATTCATGCATTTATTTCCTCTAGGCTGGACTATTGTAATTCATTATTATCAGGTTGTCCTAAAAGTTCCCTAAAAAGCCTTCAGTTAATTCAAAATGCTGCAGCTAGAGTACTGACGGGGACTAGAAGGAGAGAGCATTTCTCACCCATATTGGCCTCTCTTCATTGGCTTCCTGTTAATTCTAGAATAGAATTTAAAATTCTTCTTCTTACTTATAAGGTTTTGAATAATCAGGTCCCATCTTATCTTAGGGACCTTGTAGTACCATATCACCCCAATAGAGCGCTTCGCTCTCAGACTGCAGGCTTACTTGTAGTTCCTAGGGTTTGTAAGAGTAGAATGGGAGGCAAAGCCTTCAGCTTTCAGGCTCCTCTCCTGTGGAACCAGCTCCCAATTCAGATCAGGGAGACAGACACCCTCTCTACTTTTAAGATTAGGCTTAAAACTTTCCTTTTTGCTAAAGCTTATAGTTAGGGCTGGATCAGGTGACCCTGAACCATCCCTTAGTTATGCTGCTATAGACGTAGACTGCTGGGGGTTCCCATGATGCACTGTTTCTTTCTCTTTTTGCTCTGTATGCACCACTCTGCATTTAATCATTAGTGATCGATCTCTGCTCCCCTCCACAGCATGTCTTTTTCCTGGTTCTCTCCCTCAGCCCCAACCAGTCCCAGCAGAAGACTGCCCCTCCCTGAGCCTGGTTCTGCTGGAGGTTTCTTCCTGTTAAAAGGGAGTTTTTCCTTCCCACTGTCGCCAAGTGCTTGCTCACAGGGGGTCGTTTTGACCGTTGGGGTTTTACATAATTATTGTATGGCCTTGCCTTACAATATAAAGCGCCTTGGGGCAACTGTTTGTTGTGATTTGGCGCTATATAAAAAAATTGATTGATTGATTGATTGATATTTCAGTACATCACTTTGCCAATATAAAGGACACTGTGTGTGTGGAGGGGGTAGTCCACTACTGTTTACACAGTTCTCTCTTTGTAGAATTGCAAGACTGCCACATAAGGGTGGAAGAGCTCCTATGTTCAACCAGCAACAAGAGACTCTCATTGTTGACATGGTCATCCAGCATAATGCCATAAGACTGCATGAAATACAACTGTGAGTTCTTGCTGTTTGAAGGAATTAACAATATCAGCTTTTCCACCACTGATCGTATTCTCCAACGCAACAGGGTGCGCATGAAGCAAGTGTATAAGGTACCCTTTGAGCGCAACTCAGAAAGGGTCAAAGATCAGCGATTTCAGTATGTGCAATGTCTGTACTCAAAAAGACACATTCAGTACTGACTGTTTACAAAATAGTACAATGCTACAGTATACTACTGTCAAGCTGCACTTCATTGTAATGTATGTAAATCAGGAGTATATACACTCTACACCATAGGCCTTTCTTTCTGTAACACTTACAAAGCTTTATCTGTTTTCACAGAGAATGTCTGAATTGGATTCCATGGAAAGAGCACACAAACGTATTTTTATTGATGAAGCCTGTTTCAATCTGACTAGGAGGAGAAGGAGAGGCAGGAACATAAATGGCCAATGGGCCATTGTCTAAGTCCCTGGAGAGTGTGGTGGCAATGTAACAATTTGTGCAGCCATGCGTTATCTAGGGGTTCTACACCGTCATGCTTCCTTGGGACCATATAGCACCTACTTACATTTCTAGATGGACTTTGGCAAGACTTGTTTGGACGTGTGCAGCAGAATTGTGAGCAGGCAGGGCACCTTGTCTATGCCATAGTTTAGGACATCAGTTTTCACCACAGTGTTTTGATATGGGAATGGTTCAAAAACAACCAGCAATTCATAAATGTTGTCCTTCCACTGTACTCTCCTTTCCTCAACCAAAGAGTTTTTCTCTGCATGGCGGTGGAAGGTCTATGACCATCAGCCCTACACCAGGGAAAATCTCCTATAAGCCATGGAATTGGCCTGTGGTGACATAAGTGTGGACTCCTGCCAACGATTGAGCCAGCACACCAGAGGGTTCTTCCCCCATTGCCTGGCTAAGGAGAACATTGCCTGTGACGTAGATGAGGTCCTCTGGCCTGACCCAGCACGTAGACATGATGCTGAAGCCGAATGAATTACTTGTCATTTGAGTTTTGTTGACTGAGAACTGGGTTTGATTTTGCAGTGACATTTACAGTTGACTGTAATGTGCTTTTCATTTCAATTTTGTCTGTCATTTGGCATTTTGTAGTACTGTCTTTATACAGTATTGTACTCTATGCAAGTGTTGTATCCAGACATTCTATATTGTATTGGATGCAGTATCTACACTGCTTAGGGGGTTGTAAATTTTCTGTTTGAAAACAATGTATTTACTGTAGGAATAAATTTATTGTTTTCCCAGACTATGTGCCCTGAACATGTCTTCTCAAATATTTAATGTAGCGTGTAATGACTATTCAGTAGTGTTCTTAGTTCTTACTGACTGTGAATATGATTGAACATGTTTGGGTATTAAGGACAGAACTGTTTTGAGGTGATTATTTCATTATGCAAGATGATTCAAAGTTTCACAGTGGGCTGTGATAAACCAGAGGACCTGGATAAAATTCTTTCCTTGGTAATTTGTTTAGACTGCCGCATGAGAGAAAGACGCTGGGAGAAAGGTCATGGGTCAGCTTGGACCGCCTCCACTCGGACTCCTCCCCGCACCTGGCCGGGACCGTCTGCCCCATGCGCCACTGAGCTTCCCCACTCGGCTCACCAGCTCCCCCTGCTGACAAGCCTATGGAGCTCGGCAGGGCTAAATTGACCCCTTAAGAACGTGAGCGGAGACTGGCAGCTGGAGCATGTCTATATTGCGGTACGAAGGGACATGTCTGCATTTACTACTCTGTTCGGCCAAAAGGGAAGACTCATCCATAGATAACGGGTTACGGGTGAGTCAGGCTAAATTCATGGGGGGGTCATCTAGGTGCACCCAAATTCCGGCGACGATCCTCTTTGGTACCTCATCTATTTCAGTTTCTGCACTGGTAGACACCAGAGCTGAGGGCAAATTTCTCAGTGAGTTGTTACCAAGGCTCACATTCCTATCTTTCCTTTGTCTGTCCCTCTGGCCATGACATCCTTGGCTGGAACCCCTGCCTCCATCAGTCACTCATCAGACCAAACCACTGATTGTTTCTGGTAACCATTGTGAGCAAATTCAGTTTAGTTTTTTTGTTATTCTTTCCACCTCTCCTGTTGTTCTGGGGCATCCCTGGGTAGTGAAGCACAATCCCTGGATTGCTTGGCCATCCGGGGCCAGTGGAGCAAGGCTTGCTACTGCGAATGCCTGTGTTCCCCAGTTCCGCCCAGCGTTTCTGCCAGAAAGGTTGTCGATTCTCCCGCTGATCTCACTTTGGTTTTTCCTGAGTACCACGACCTCGCTGAAGTCTTCAGAAAGGATTGTGCACTCTCGCTTCCCCGGCACAGGCCATATGATTGTGCCATAGATCTCCTTCCGGGTGCTGAGATACCATCCAGCTAGTTGTATAATCTCTCACACCCAGAACGAGAGGCTATGGAGACCTACATCCGGGACTGTCTGGCAGCTAGGCTGATCTGGCACTCGTCATTACCCACGGGCACTGGGTTCTTTTTTGTGGGGAAAAAAGACAGAACCCTTCACCCCTGCATTGTCTTCCGGGGACTGAATGACATCATGGTCCGCAATTGCTATCCTCTGCCCCTCCTCAATTCCCCATTCAGTTCCCTGCATGGGGTGACCCAATTTACCAAACTGGATTTACGGAATGACTATCACCTGGTCTGTGTCTGGGAGGGTGACGAGTGGAAGACAGCTTTCAATACTCCGATTGGCCACTTCAAGTACCTCGTTATGCCATTTGGCCTGACCAATGCCCCCGCAATGTTCCAGGCGTTGGTCAGCAATGTCCTCCGTGACTTCCTAAACTGGTTTGTTTTTGTTTACCTGGATGATATGTTCGTCTAGTTCTCCAGTGACTCCTCAAAAACTGCCTTTTCATATGAGTTTAACCACAATACTGTGTCTTTCCTTGGGTTCATTGTCACCCCGAACCAGATCGAACCGGACCCTTCCAAAGTCAAAACTGTTACCGACTGGCCTGTTCCGTCAACCTGCAAACAACTGCAACAATTTCCCACAGGAAGGCCGTTGTCCTCACGGCCGTGGACAGGTTTTCTCAGGCAGCCCACTTTGTGGCTCTGGAAAAGCTGACCTCTGCCCAGGAGACTGCGGAACTCCTGGTTCACCACGTCCTCCAGCTGCATGGCATTCCCCAGGACATTGTCTCCAAATGAGGTCCCCAGTTCACCTCGCAAGTCTGGAAATGCTTCTGTGCTGCCCTGCCCTGGGGGCCTCGGTCAGCCTCTCCTCAGGCTTTCATCTGGAAACAAATGGTCAAACTGAATGCACCAACCAGGATCTCGAATTCATTCTGAGATGCATATCCACTGCCCACCCGACGGACTGGAGCATCCACCTTCCTTGGGCTGAATATGCCCATAATAGTCAGGTATCCTCTGCCATGGGCCTCTCGCCCTTTGAAGCCTCCCTAGGCTATCAACCGCCTCTGTTCCCTGAACAGGAAGAGGGACCCGATGTCCCGTCAGTCCAGCCTCATCCACAAACATGCCGTCGGGTGTGAAAACAAGCTCACTCTGCTCTAATCAAGTCCCAGGTCCGGAATCACAGCCATGCAGACCGGAGGAGAACCCCGGCCCCTGACTACCAGCCCATGCAGGAGGTTTGGTTGTCATCCTGTGACATCCCGCTGCAAGCTGAATCTCCAAAATTGGCTCCTTGATTCATCAGACCCTCTGTTGTCAACAAGATAGTCAATCCCACAGCCGTTCGGCTATGTCTACCTCCGTCCCTATGGATTAATTCTGTTTTCCACGTCTCATGACTCAAGCCTGTATACACAAGTGATCTCTGTCCTCCTGGAGCCTCACTCCTCCTGCCCGGATCGTCAATGGCCATAACACCTCTGAAGGCACCCCCAGCGCAGCATTATTATTTTCCTTCTTGTTCCCAGCGTTTGGGTCCATAGCTTGTACCATTCCGGTCTATCCAGACCTCTAACCATAACAGTCTTTGCTTTAGAAGAGTCAATAAGGAATTTTCCAAAGGCTACACATGAAGCTAGGATTTGGTTTTTATCTTTTTTTTTTTAGCTGTGCCACTGGTTGAAAGAATGCTGCCAAGATATGGGAAATGATCCAATTGTTCAAGCGAGATGCCACAGATTATGATATTCACCTTGGGGATCTCAGTTCCTGGGCAGCACAGTAGCTTAGTGGTTAGCGCTGTTGCCTCACAACAAGAAGTTCCTAGGGTCACTTCCCACCTGGTCCTTTCTGTGTGGAGTTTGCATGTTCTCCCCATATTTGTGTGGGTTCCCTCTGGGTGCTCCAACTTCCTCCCACATCCAAAGACATGCAGGTTAGGTGAACTGGAAATTTAAAATTGAGCATAGGTGTGAGAGAGCGGTCCATCTGGGGACACCCTGCATCTCACCCAGTGACTGTTGGGGTAGGTTCTAGCCACTGTGACTTTTAACTGATACTAGCAGGTATACAAAATGAATGACTGAATCATAGTTCCTGATGATGGTTGCTTCAGGATCCTTGGTTTTCCAGTACTGACAGTCAATCCAAAGGGTGAGTAACCATTTACAAAATTGTTGACAGAGCACCGTAAATTTTCCATTGAATGGACAGGAGCAGCATTACCATCAACATATTGCATCTCACTTACGTTCAGGGAACTGGTTAGTTTTTTGGAGCAGAGTCAAGCTATGCTGAAAGACCACCCATCAAAGCAATTTGATATCAATGCCTAAATTGTCATCTGAAATATGACAAAGCACTGGAGTACAATGAGGGTGGGGGCATGAACATAATGTTGTTGTCGTCCCCCTGTTATTGGAAATTCCTCAGACATGTTGTTTTGGTCAAACACACATCCTACCATACCTTCACATCTGCACCAATAAGACAAATGTGCAGAGCAGCCAAACTACTTAAGGACATTCCACATAAGATGCCTCGGCACACTGTCAAAGGCCTTGGTGATGTTTACAGACACCAAGGTCAGGAGCGCTTCTCCTCTGCTGTGGCGGACTCAGCCATGTTTGTAGCATATGGACCAACCTGGAAATAAACAAAACTGTCGTGCGGTGAGGCTGATATGACTGTGAAAATGAATGAGTAACATAAGATGGCTAATCTACAAACTTGGCCGTTGATGTGAATTGGAAATTAGATGGAAAATGTTGGGTGACTAACCATAGAAGTCTAAGTAACCTGCTTTATGAAACTGTGTCCAGGTGATTTTCAGTTTAATGCTTTGGAGAACTCTTAAGCAGGTCTCGCAGATATCCATGGCTGTTGACAATGCTAGGGAACATTCTGAAGGAAGACAATTACAGCAATTTGTTGTGTATTTAATATGTTCTGAAAGTGTTTTCCAGCTTCATTGCCTTTGACAATTGCAATTGTCTCCAGTCTTCACTGAGGCTATGGATGATCAAACAGGTTTATACAATTCTTTTGTTCCTGAATAGAAATTTCTCAAGTCATGGGCATTAGCAAAAGATTGCAACTCCATAGCTTTACTGTGCCGCCAGTCATTCTGGATTTGATGCACTATTGTCTGACACTCTCCCTTTAGCTTTTGGTAATTGGATCTTTTCTTGACTGATGTAGGGTCGTGGCTGTAGTCAGTGAGGGCCTTGCATTTCTTGTCTTGGGTGGGCAATTTCAACATCATTTTGATAAAACCTGGGCAGCACAGTAGCTTAGTGGTGAGCACTGTTGCCTCACAGTGAGAAGGCCCCAGGTTCACTTCCAGTTTGGTCATTTCTGGATGGAGTTTGCATGTTCTCCCAGTGTTTGCATGGGTTCTCTGCAGATGCTCCGACTTCCTCCCACGTCCAAAGACTTGCAGGTTAGGTGACCTGGAAACTTTAAATCAACCAAAGTGGAGGCAAGAGAGTGAATGTGTTGCAATGGATGGGTATACCTCTCACCTCTCACCCACTGACCACTGGGATAGGCTCCAAGGATTAAGGCCCTAGTGGCTGGCACTCATGCATCACCTGGTTGCAGCAGACAAATGGTGATTTTTAGAGATGTGGGGATGGACCCATTGTGGTTGCCATCTGGGACCCAAGGCATCACCGTGGTGTTGTGGATGTGGTGAAACACAGCACCAGTGGCCAGACTAGACGTGTCAGGATGTGACATGATTGGGATCTAGGATAAATCCATGTTGTTTTATGTCATTTTGTTTGTTTTAAAGACCAGCGTAGGCCACATATACATCAATTGCAACAACAGATGGATTATAGGAAACCAGCTCAGTTTCTGAGTGGAATATAAATATCTCTTTGTCACACATGCAAAAAAAAAAAAAAAATGCTAATCATAGAGGCAAGCTTACTTCAGTCACTTTCATCCTTGGATCAGCACAACTTTCAAAATTTCAATGCACCTACAAAAACATGCAATGTTATCAGACATTCTTGGCTCCGTGTCACCTACTGTATAAACGTGACTTTAAAGTCTCTAGTACTGTATTCCTGTAAGCTCCAAACAATTACACTTTTAAGTTGAAACCATTTTACACCGTTGTATACCAAAGTTAACATTATTAACGTGTTAACATTCTCAAAGTATAACTTAGAGATGGTGCATTCATTAATCAGGTCAGTCCCAAATTAATTAAGATGGATGAAAACTACATTTGCTGTCAGTTCATGATTTATGCCAGTTTGAAAAAGAAAAAATTAATGTTCCAACTCAACAGCAATGAACACAAGTTAATTTGCAGTCTTATTCTTCATCCTTTTCTCTTTCAGCTGTTTTATATAAGATGTCAAACTGGTCCACAGTTGAGGCCTTGTACTTTTATCTTACTACTTACAGAAAGAAATGGAAAAACATGATCTTTAATCCACAGAAGTAGCATTCGCCTCTGTGCTTCAGTGTTATCCACAGCAATTGTACAATCTTTTTAAAAAGGGAATTAATTAATATTAATCAATTAAAATTTTTAAAAAGTAAACATACAGAGCAGATATGGAGTGATGTAACTGGAATTTGTTTTGTTTTTTTCAGAGGAGCGGCGTGATGTGGTGCCACACATTCCCGGTGCTCCCACTGTGTTTATGTACGCTTGTGCAAGGAAACCTTTGCCGCAGTACCGTGCACGTCTGTCCAAGCGTGTGTACTCCCGACAGCAGGTGGAATGTTTCGTGGTTCCCTATTTCATTTTTTTGTTTGCGGATTTTTGGCCGGTTTCAGCTTCTTTCACCCAACTTTGTGTTATGTGTGAAGTTATTACTTTGTGTTATTAGTGAATATCTCTTAATTAATCTCCCACAGTTATAAAGCCAAAACTAAGTAAATGGACTGCATTTATATTTGGCTTTTCCATCTGCATCAGACGCTCAAAGCGCTTTACAATTATGCCTCACATTCACCCCGATGTCAGGGTGCTGCCATACATGGCGCTTACTACACACCGGGAGCAATAGGGGATTAAAGACCTTTCCCAAGGGCCCTTAGTGATTTTCCAGTCAGGCGGGGATTTGAACCGAGGATCTTCTGGTCTCAAACCCAACACCTTAATCACTAGACGATCACCTCCCCCAAGTCAACTGAATGTCACTGTACAAATTGCTGTGAGAGGATGCTCAGTGCACGAGTGTGCCCTCTTGTTTTAATGAAATAATGCAGTACTTTTTAGGTGCAAACAAAAGTCAAAGCAACAAGTGAATGAGGTTTTCACTATTTCGACATATCAAGTGCTGACATGGAATCTCACATAGCAAAAAACATACATCCTTTTGATGTTTTAAAGGTCTTATATTTTCAGTCATGTGACTCTCCATCCTATTTGTGAAATCCTACTTATCAGAACAGATGACAACGTTATTATAGTCTGAGCCATCACTTGGTAAAGGAACACTCACAGCTCACTGTTGCAAATGAGGTTCCAAATGCATGCTTAAGAGCACATTGATCATGAATGGATCAGCTTGAGGCCACAATTTCATATGTCTGTGCCAAGATTACCCAATTTACTCTCATAGTAGACCTATTTTGGTGAGTTTCATACTTATTCATTCAGGCGGCAGGCCTCTATAGTCCCTAGAGTGTTATTTTCAGCCTCATATCGCTGAGCACATGCTGTAATGATCTTGTAGGAGGAGAATTTGCAGTGCACAGCAAGAATGCCACTCTGCTATTTCAGCCGTCTGCAACTTGTACAGTGAAAGAAAAAACTGAAATATGTATAAATGTACATACAAATGATTTATTATTATTTCTTGAAGTGTTGAGATGAGTTTCATTTGCATGGCTTTGCACAGCGCGACAATTTAAACTTCAACACAAATTACACAATGTTATGGGCCTGTCGCACCTTGCTGATTTAGCCAGCATATGCTGACGTGAAAAATTTGGTGAATACGCTGCTTACGTTGAATAAGTCATGTAGCTGCCACATCGTGATGATTTAGCCAGCGATCCCAACAGCCCCGTTTCCATCAGGCAATGCGGGTTATAAGTGTGGCTTGGGTTTCCACAGCCAGCAGTACCCTTTTGTTTGGTAGGTGCAGTGGTGATTACAGTTCTGCTAATCTGCTAACAGCTAATTATCAAAGCTAATGTTTTCATTATCAGATTAGCTTTTCAAATAACTTTCAAAACCATCAGCAGACCAATTAACTTCCGATAAATTTAGAGAGGCTCAATGCATTTGTCCTGTCGTTAAACGTTACCCATAATGCACTGCAGCATGTGTGGTCCAAACACTAAAACCTTCAAAATTAGTGCATTACTTTAAAACTAAAACATATAGATATTTTCACTTTATAAAACCCAGACATGACGTTCATTTAAATAACTTGTCTGGAATTAGTTGGTAAAAATTTTAACCATAAGTTTAACTGTATGCCTGTTGATGACTTGCGTGATATGCCGGAGTCATTATGGCGTAAAGAAAAATAGTCTATTTTTCCCCCTCTCCACTTTAGTCACTAGGTTTCTTTGTTGATCCATCCATCCATCCATCCATTTATCCAGAGTTGGGTTGCGGGAGCAGCAGCTCAAGCAAAGCCACCCAGACCTCCCGATCCACACACACCTACACCAGCATCTCCGGGGGAACACCGAGGCGTTCCCAAGGCAGCCTAGAGACATAGTCCCTCCAGCGTGTCCTGGTCCTCCTCCCAATGGGATGTGCCCGGAACACCTCTCCAGTGAGGCATTCAGGGGGCATCAGAAAAAGATGCCCAAGCCACCTCAGCTGGCTACTTTCGACATGGAGGAGCAGTGGCTCGACTCCGAGCTCCTCCCAAGTGAGCGAGCTCCTCACCCTATCTCTAAGGGAGTGCCCAGTCACCCTGCGGAGGAAACTCATCTCGGCCGCTTGTACTCGCGGACTCGTTCTTTCGGTCATGAGCCAAATTTCATAACCATAGGTGAGGGTCGGAAGGTAGATCGATCGGTAAATCGAGAGCTTTGCCCCTCTTCTCAGCTCTCTCTTCACCACGACGGTACAATACAGCGACCACATCACTGCAGACGCTGCACCGATCCGTCTGTCGATCTCACGCTCCATCTGTCCCTCACTCCTGAACAAGACCCCGAGATACTTAAACTCCTCCACTTGAGGCAAGGACACTCCACTGACCTGAAGAGGGCAAGCCACCTTTTTCCGGTCGAGAACCATGGCCTCGGATTTGGAGGTGCTGATTTTCATCCCAGATGCTTCACACTCTGCTGCAAACCACCCCAGTGCACGTTGAAGGTCCTGATTTGACAAAGCCGACAGAACCACATCGTCCGCAAACAGCAGAGATAAGATTCTGTGGTTCCCAAACCGGACCCCCTCTACACCCTGGGTACACCTAGAAATTCTGTCCATAAAGGTAATGAACAGAACCGGTGACAAAGGGCAGCCCTGGCGGAGGCCAACGTGCACTGGAAACAGGTTTGACTTACTACTGGCAATGCGAACCAAGCTTCTGCTGCAGCCGTACAGGGACCGGACAGCCCTTAGCGAAGGACCACGGACCCCGTATTCCCGGATCACCCCCCACAGGGTGCCCCGAGGGGCACGGTTGAACGCCTTCTCCAGATCTACAAAGCACATGTGGACTGGTTGGGCAAACTCCCATGAACCCTTGAGCACCCGATGGACGGTGTAGAGCTGGTCCAGTGTGCCGCGACCAGGACGAAAACCACACTGCTCCTCCTGAATCCGAGGTTCGACTATCGGTCGAATTCTCCTCTCCAGTAGTCTGGAATAGACCTTACCGGCGAGGCTGAGGAGTGTGATCCCCCTGTAGTTGGAACACACCCTCCGGTACCCCTTCTTAAACAGAGGGACCACCACCCCGGTCTGCCAATCCAGAGGCACTGCCCCCGACCACCACGCGATGTTGCAGAGGCGTGTCACCCAAGACAGTCCCACAACATCCAGAGACGTAAGGTACTCAGAACAGATTTCATCCACCCCAGGAGCCTTGCCACCGAGGAGCTTTCTGACCACCTCAGTGACTTCGGCCTGGGTGATGGATGAGTCCGCCTCTGAGTCCCCAGTCTCTGCTTCCTCTTTGGAAGACGTGACAATGGGATTGAGGAGATCCTCAAAGTATTCCTTCCACCGCCCGACAACATCCCCAGTCAGGGTCAACAGCTTCCCTCCCGCACCGTAGACAGTGCCGGTGGAGAGCTGCTTCCACTTCCTGAGGCGTTGGATGTTTTTTTTGTTGAGAGAAAGCTAATCTCACACAGAAGCACTGGCTTGTTGTTGTGTCAGTAGCTCCGAGTGTACTAAAATGAATACTGAAAGTTATCGGTTTAGCTTTTATCTGTAACTTCCGATACATTTTTGGGTGATTTATCGGTTTAGCTTTATAAAAGATAACTTTTCAGTTAGTGGATTAGCTGTTATCAAAGCTAACGTTTTGGTTAGCTGTGCCCACCACTGGGTAGGTGGAGCATGTAGATACTAATATGCACCTCACTGAGCACATACATTGTCGCGCAGCCTCGCCCTCCACATTGTGGCCAAACAGAGTAATTTAACATTTAAAAATGTTTTATTATTTTTGTCTTGGTGGATCATGGGATTTATTTTCATTGCGTGCAGAATGCTGAAGAGTTGACGGATGTCTGTGGTAAACGCTGACCTGAATGAATGAGGCGTTGTGACTCTTTCAACTTTTAAAATAAATGAATTGTCTTTTTGTGGCACAAAGAGCCGGCATCTTCTGGTTCAGGCTGAGAAACTCACCGGGAGCAGACAAACACAGAGGAACCTCTTTAAAAAGGCTATGTTTCTTCAGCCAGGACAAGGAATTAAAGTATTTTCAGATGTCGTTTTCCAAAATAAGGACGCTTTATGTGAATATGTTTTCATCAGGCTGCGATGATGAATCCAACTGAAACGACATAACACGTCTTTTTATTTACATAGTGTGTGAATGGTTTTAATATCTGAAACTGTCTGAGGTGCTCGCATGAGGACCGCAGCTTTTACTTTCGCTGTTCAATGCACAACAACAGGTAGCGCATCCCTTTTATAACCGGTCCATAATTTTTGGCCCCCAGCCAAAGGGTGCCAAAAAAAAATGGTACGGTACAGGGTGGATATTTTTGTACCTGTTGTGGAAACGCGCAATACACTATAATACAGTAGCTGACATGTTCAGTAAATTATGTGGTCACCTGGAACTCAATATGCATTGGAGATAAGCTACACATAGGTTCAAAGCCAGCTACTCATATGTTTCGGGGTATGCTAGACATTATCTCAACGTATTTTGACTTATGAATAACTTACAAGTAACGTGTGTCAACAATCGCATAACTTACCTACATCTTATGGCCCACGTATGCGGGGCATATGAGCCGTACACTAGCATGCAGCGAAAATATTGTGCATGCACAAAGGTTTTCCATGAACTTGCCGTACTACGACGTATACCAGCAGGCTTCAATGTGCTCTTAACATATACAACACATACCCATAACTTATTAGACGTACACCTGTGTATTCAGCATATTTTTAATATGTTAGCATATGCAAGCTAACTCACCAAGGTGTGACAGAGCCTTTCATTTCTTAATAATGCTGAATTTTGAATATATGCTTAATGGAATGCAATCCATTTCTTATGTTACATATACATGAAATACAGCAATGTACAGAGGAAATATAATATCTGCCAAGGTTTTGTTCTGAAACTGTTTCCTTACTACTGCAGTCACATAGTATAACACTTCCACTGGTTGTGATAGCATAAATATAATCATAGTGTGCACACCATCTGGTGACACAGACACAGATGAGGTGAGCAGTTAAAAATGTGTTTTGTTATTTATTTGTTATTTGTAAAGTTTTGTTATTTATTTGTGATTATTGGGATGTAATTTGATTTGATATGGAATAAAAAATAATTGTGAATAAATTGTTGGGGAAAGTGTAGTGACACGGACCCACAACAGGGGGCGCAAATGAACGGTCAACAGATGAGCCAAAAGGTAACAATTTAATGTTGTGAATGTGCACAACGAATATACAGACAATCTCAGAATCTGATTATAGTCAATTCACAAAGGTGACGTGTGGGCAGGCTCGAGGATAGAAGACGTCTGTCCTGAGAAGAGCCGGAACCACACGATTTCCACCGCCACAGAACCCGGTGAATACTGGAGCCGCCAAGTCCCGAATTCCCAGGTGATCACCGTCCCCGACTGTCGGATCTGGTACTGCTGGCGAGGAGCACAAACAGTGAGATGTGGGTGTGTGCACACCCAGTAACAAAAACAGTCAGAAGGTGGAAAGTCACCTCCACCTCTAATCACACACACGTGCAGCTCCTGTTAAAGCACTTATCTGGAAGGAGTAAGAGGCGAAGATGTCGGCACTCTCACAAACCGCCAATCCAGCTGACAAGGCACCACAGGACAACGGCTGCTAACAGAGCACACATAAGTTATAATTACTTAGTAAGGCAGAGAATATTACCTTCACAGGTAGATGATATCTCGGCAATGAGGTGGAGATGACGTCCGGTCTTTATGGAGTGAGATGATGTAGAGTAGATGGGTGACAGCTGTCAAGAGATAATGAGTGACAGCTGTCACCCCCGGTTGTGTCCGTGGCGGCAGCGCCCTCTCGTGCCTGAAGCCCGCACTTCAGGCAGGGCGCCCTCTGGTGGTGGGCCAGCAGTACCTCCTCTTCTGGCGGCCCACACAACATAAATTATGTAAAAAAAATTACTGCAAATATGTCAGATGTCTGCATTTTGTAATTGTTCATGCTTAACAAATTGGTTATTAAAATACAATAAATCTATAATCATGGTTATACTGGAATAGCCGTTTCTGTGGGAATGTCTTGTTTGTTTTGGATGGTTAAATTAATTCATCATTCAATGAATATTGTAATTATAAAAATTCTGCTCACTAATTAGCATTATGGTCATTCATACTGAGACCATTTCACTGTAGCCTATAAAATCTATACGTGCCATATTTTCTGGAGTCAATCACACCTGGAGTGTAAGCCCAGATATCCAATGGAGGAGGCTCATTTCGTTCGCTTGTATCCGTGATGCTATTCTTTCAGTCATTGCCCGAAGCTTATAACCATAGGTGAGGATAGGAGCTTAAATCCACTGGTAAACTGAGGGCCTTGCATTCCAGCTCAGCTCCTTCACCCCAACGGCCCGGTAACGCATCGGTAAGGCCCCAGACACTACCTCAATCCATCTATCAATCTCACGCTCCAGCTTCGACCTCTTGGTGGAGTTTTTGAAGCCACTTTCTTCACATCTTGAAGAGCATAGATGTCTCTTCTTTCATCTGGACTTCAGGTTTTAGTGTTCAGCTCCATCACTGGAAGTTCTGAAGTGCATCTGTATTTACAAGGTTATCTGCACAGCAAATGTTGAAATGTTCCTGATGTGGGATAAGTGAAGAAATATATTTCTTAAAATATAAAGAAACACAAAGCAGTGCTGTGCCATTTTCTTTAAGGTCTGATTACGAGATAGTTAAAAAAATGTAAGTTATTTAAACTTGAGACTTTTCTTGTAGTCAGAGCAGGAACAATTAAAAAAACTATTGTGTAGATTTATTAAAATAAAATTAGATCAAAAAATTTTCAAATAGAAAACGTGAGTTCAAATGATTGACTGATTTACAGTGCATCCAGAAAGTATTCACAGAGCTTCACTTTTTCCACATTTTGTTATTCACCTTATTCAGGAAGTCAGGTGGGCGGTTTGCCACTGCATCTAATGATTAGCTACATGGGAACACAGTATGCCAGAAGTATCCAAACATGAGCAGTGAAGACGTGCGGACGGGTCCGCGCGTCGGGACGCAGCCGGCGTGGTGCGGCGGCACAGGAAAAACACCTCCGTGTTGATAACCATTTGTAAAATCCAGGCGGCTTTTGATGGCTTTCAGTGGAGTGAGTATATGAGAAATTGTTTAACAGCTGGACATGTTCCAACTTGTCCTTAAGGCTTCCAACAGAGGTGTTTTTCCTGTGGCGGAGCGTCGCAGCGGCTGCGAGCTGACGCTGCAATCCGTCCGCACGTCTTTCATTAAAAAAATCTCCTTGAACAGTGGAATATCTGGATAAAATGCTGAAACCAACTTCTTCTGAAACTTCTCTGTTCTCTCACGACGTCCTGGATCAATAGAGCCTGAAATGTGGAGGTTTTCAGCTTGAAACAGGCTGACGATGGCGCCTGAGAGCGCTGCGCGACGTCTCGCACCGTGGGAAGTCCTTAAAGCGACAGTATCACTTCAAAATCTCTCATCAGCCGTTAAAATTTTCACAGAAAACCAGCTTAATTTTTCGAACCGTGTCCACTTCGATGTGCCTCACAGGTTTAGAAAAAATTTGGATCAAACAAAGCGCCAGTCTCTCAGCAACTTCTCAGACAAAGGAATTCCGACGAGGGGCTGGACGACTCCTCCCACAAGGAGTGCTCACAGGCGAATGACGTCACCGACAGGCATGGAAAAACTCACGCATGCGCACGAGGGTTCAAGCATGTCTGACGTAAAAACATATGAATGAAATCCATATAGTTTTTGAAAAAAATAAAAAGGACCTATACTTTATTGACAGACCTCGTATATTAACGTTACGTAATCTTGGTATTACAGTGGTACTACTTTTGGGGTAGTATTTTAACTTGATTCAAGGAGATATTGATAGGCAGTGGTGCTTTTATAGTTCCTCATAGCCAAACCGTCCACACAAAGTAGTTAACAATATCGGCATATATAATCGAGGGCCACTTTTTCATGTCATCTTCCCACTCTGTTATGACCCGTGGGTGAACCAGAATCATTCCCTTTGAGCTTTTCAAAACGTTTTTTGTTTCTACCCATGTAATATCTTCCGTTGTTCTGTATTGAAAACACCGCTCACCGGAAGTCCTAAGCCAAAACAGAAATGCCTCTGTTGTAAAAGTGGGCGGGGCTGAATAAGGTGAATATTACAACTTTATTTCAAAATGGAGTAAATTCATTTTTTTTCCCTCAAAATTCTACTCACAACAGCCCACACTGACAACATGAAGCAGTTTTTTTTTTTATTTTTTTTTTATGTTTTTTACAAATTTAGTAAAAATAAAAACTAAGAGATCTGTCATGTTTCTGTCCATTCTGGGCTCTTGTTATGGTGTGGTCTCATATCTGTATCGATGCTGTCCTTTTTTGATACTCGGTCTTTGATTTTCTGTTTGTTACAGTGTAGTCACTGGTTTTATTTTCTGTTTATCATATTTGAGCCATGTGTCTAGTTCCACTCCGTTCCACTCAGTTTTTGTCCAGCCTTTGTTTTTCTCCATTGAATTATCATTAGTTGTTTCACCTGTTTCTTTAATCATATGTGGAATCGTTTAATTTTTCTCATGACTGTACCTCAGTCACTTAAGTCTTAGTTTGGTTCTGTTTATTTCTTTTCTTTGTGTAATGCTTTTGACACTGGTTTGATTCTGTGCTTATCTTTGTGTAGTCATTAGTTGCATTATCGATTTTACGTTTGCCATTGTGAGTTTGTTCCAGTTTGGTAATCGTCGTTGATTTTCTTGTTGTTCCCTTTTTAGGTTAGCCATTTTATTTCCTAGTTTGACTCTTTGTTCTGTTCATATTAATAATTGTTGGGTTTTGGGTCTTATCTGTCTTTTGACATTTTAGGCCAGTGGTGTTCAAAGTATTCCAGAAAGGGCCGAGAGGGTGCAGGTTTTCATTGCAGCCACTGACTTCAGCAGGTGATTTCACTGATAACATCACTTTGAGCAGGTGTGATGAGCTCATCAGTGAAATCA
The DNA here is from genome assembly GCF_902500255.1 of Thalassophryne amazonica. Classification (NCBI taxonomy): domain Eukaryota; kingdom Metazoa; phylum Chordata; class Actinopteri; order Batrachoidiformes; family Batrachoididae; genus Thalassophryne; species Thalassophryne amazonica. The sequence goes on along the minus strand of NC_047106.1, from coordinate 69,496,262 downwards.
CCTGCTGAAGTCAGTGGCTGCAAGGAAAACCTGCACCATCTCGGCCATTTCTGGAATACTTTGGACACCACTGTTTTAGGCTAGTCACCATTGGTTTTTCTGTCACTAATTTCTCTTGCTTCAGTCTGCTTTGTTTTTTTCTTACTGCATTATCTTGCAACTGCCTTTGTGTCTTTCAGTCATGCCCTCTTCTACAAATTTCCCCACACCTGTTTCACATTCATGCCCTGATTGCCCTGCCTAGTATTTAAGCCCTCACTTTCTCTCTGTTCTTGGCCAATTTGTTGAATTTTTCATTTGTATCCCAGCCTAACCACAGTCTTATTCTTTTGTCTGCCTGTTTCAACCTTGCCCTGTTTTTGACCTAGTTTTTGTCTTAACCTCTGAACCCTACCTCGCTGTGTTTGTGAACTCTGCTAGTTTTTTGGACGTCTCTGCCTACTCCTGCCTGTTATGGCTGCTTGGCTGATTGACCACCTGTGTACCGAACCTTTGTTCATTTGCAAGATAAAGCCTTTATTCTAACTCCTTTACCCACATTGTGAGTTTGGATTGTGTCTTACCCTGTTTGTGCCACGCCTCAGCCCATACCTGAAAAACTCACATGTACATAAGTATTCACACCCTTTGCCCAATACTTTGTTGATGGACCTTTGGCTGCAATGACAGCATGTCTTCTTGAATGTTTCTGTGTAGGCTCTCAGTTGTCCAGGTGGTTTCCATAGTAGAGAAGCTTGAATCTTCGACTGGACTGGGTTGCTTGACGTGAGGACGTTACGCTTCAAATCACAGAAGCTTCCTCAGCTAAAATTCTTGCTCTGATAGTCTGACTTCTGTCTTGACTTTTGTAGAGAAGAATAAACCAGAAGCCAACAAAAGCTGAACCAGACCCCTCCTGCCGAGAGGCCGACTGCTATAGGCTAGTGACTAAATAATAGCTGTAATTAGCACCTATTGTGCTCTAGTTAGCACTCTCCTAATGATGGGATGGAAGCCTCCCCTGATGGCTCCCTTGACGACTCTCCTGATGACGTGAATGATTCATTACCATGAACAAAAGACTGAAACTGCTTTGACCTAAGTACCCCATTGTAAACAATGGGGTACTTAGGTCAAAGACAAAGTACTACTACTCTTACTACTCTTACAAACCCTAGGAACTACAAGTAAGCCTGCAGTCTGAGAGCGAAGCGCTCTATTGGGGTGATAAGGTACTACGAGGTCCCTAAGATAAGATGGGACCTGATTATTCAAAACCTTATAAGTAAGAAGAAGAATTTTAAATTCTATTCTAGAATTAACAGGAAGCCAATGAAGAGAGGCCAATATGGGTGAGATATGCTCTCTCCTTCTAGTCCCCGTTAGTACTCTAGCTGCAGCATTTTGAATTAACTGAAGGCTTTTTAGGGAACTTTTAGGACAACCTGCTAATAATGAATTACAATAGTCCAGCCTAGAGGAAATAAATGCATGAATTAGTTTTTCAGCATCACTCTGAGACAAGACCTTTCTAATTTTAGAGATATTGCGCAAATGCAAAAAAGCAATCCTACATATTTGTTTAATATGCGCTTTGAATGACATATCCTGATCAAAAATGACTCCAAGATTTCTCACAGTATTACTAGAGGTCAGGGTAATGCCATCCAGAGTAAGGATCTGGTTAGACACCATGTTTCTAAGATTTGTGGGGCCAAGTACAATAACTTCAGTTTTATCTGAGTTTAAAAGCAGGAAATTAGAGGTCATCCATGTCTTTATGTCTGTAAGACAATCCTGCAGTTTAGCTAATTGGTGTGTGTCCTCTGGCTTCATGGATAGACAAAGCTGGGTATCATCTGCGTAACAATGAAAATTTAAGCAATACCATCTAATAATACTGCCTAAGGGAAGCATGTATAAAGTGAATAAAATTGGTCCTAGCACAGAACCTTGTGGAACTCCATAATTAACTTTAGTCTGTGAAGAAGATTCCCCATTTACATGAACAAATTGTAATCTATTAGACAAATATGATTCAAACCACCGCAGCGCAGTGCCTTTAATGCCTATGGCATGCTCTAATCTCTGTAATAAAATTTTATGGTCAACAGTATCAAAAGCAGCACTGAGGTCTAACAGAACAAGCACAGAGATGAGTCCACTGTCCGAGGCCATAAGAAGATCATTTGTAACCTTCACTAATGCTGTTTCTGTACTATGATGAATTCTAAAACCTGACTGAAACTCTTCAAATATATGTGGTTTTGTCTTTCAGATCCTGTGAAAGAGAATATTGAGAGACTTCAGGGTCAGATGGGGGTAAATGAGTAGGATGAAGTTGATTGAAAAGGCTTCTTTACTCACCTATCTGGTGCCCTCTCCAGGGTGTTCAGGCAAAACTTTTCGTACAAGCCTGGATGTCATTTAAAGGCTTTAGGAGAGGCCATCCGATGGGGGTGGGGGGGAATTGGTAGCTTGAGGTTTAGGTGTTGAAAAGTGTTTTAGCATTTGTTTACAGAGAGGGGTTTTTTTTTTTAGGTGTGTGTGTGTATGTGAAGTTTAAAGGTAGTTTTTAAAATGTTTGTATTTATGATAGGGGAGAAACACCTGCAATGGAGGAAGTGGTTCAGTCCAATCAGGAGCAGAGGATAAAAGTGATGCCAGCTGGCTCATTTGGGCGCGGCTGCTGGTGGAGGCTGAGCTACTTCTTGGAACTGGTTTTGAGTACTGGGCTCCCTTTTGTATTTAAGAATAAAAAGAGATAAGAAAAGACTGTTTTTTCTGTTTGGTCATCACTGTTTCCAGCCGCTCACAGGCCATCTATGTCACAATGTCTGATTGGTGGATTGCAGCAGAGATGGTTGTCCTTCTGGAAGGTTCTCCTCTCTCCACAGAAGAATGCTGGAGCTCTGACAGAGTGACCATTGGGTTCTTGGTCACCTCCCTGACTAAGGCCCTTCTCCCCTGATTGCTTAGTTTAGACGGCGCCAGCTCTAGAAAGAGTCCTGGTGGATCCAAACTTCTTCCATTTGTTCATTCTTCCATTTTTGTACCCTTCCCCAGATTTGTGCATCGAGACAGTCTTGTCTTGGAGGACTACAGACAATTCCTCTGACTTCATGCTTGGTTTGTGCTCTGACATGCACTGTCAACTGTGGGATCTTATATGTAGACAGGTGTGTGCCTTGCACTCCAGTTAAGCTGTAGAAACATCTCAAGGGTGATCAGTGGAAACAGGATGCGCCTGAGCTGAATTTTGAGCTTCATGACAAAGGCATGTACATGTGATTTGTTTGTTTGTTTGTTTTTTTAACATTTTCAAAAATCTCAAAAAAAATGTGTAAAAAACTTTTTTCACATTGTCATTATGGGATATTGTGTCTAGAGTTATGAGAAAAAAGGGAATTTCTCCATTCTGGAATCTGGCAATAACATAAAATGTGGAAAAAGTGAAGTGCTGTGAATACTTTCTGGATGTACTGTAGTATTCAGCATATGGCCGCTAAAGGTTAAGCTAATGTTAGCCAATAAAACGTCAGTGTTCAGTGGTGCACTGACATCACGTTTTATTTTCATATTACTCATGCACCTCCGACAAATTTGCAGAAGCTCCGTTGCTCAAACTGGGTGTGTGTATATGTCCAAAAGTGAAGAACGTCAGACTGAGTGTGTCTGTTTCATCACACTGGCTACTTTGCCCAGTCTGACTGACGAACAGTCAAAAAGCTTCTCCCAGCAAGTTGATGTCCGTCACTTATTCTTCTGCTTTTTTGCTGTTAATCTTGGTGCTGCTAATCTTGCTAATCGTTATGACTCGCAAACTGACTATTTTGCTTTTTATTACATTCTTTTTTTGGAAACACACATGTCTTAGCAAATATAGCGATGTTCATACTTGTTCAGCCTCTGGCAGAGAAACACAGTGATGCAGTAAATTCTGCCCCGATGCACATTCTGTGCATGCGGATGCGGAAACTTGGCACATGCAGTGAAAGGCCCTTATGTAACATGACCTCCCTAACTTGTACTCTGGAATATATGGTAATCATTATTCATTTGCATGTCAAAAATCACAACTAATAAATAAATCAAAGGCCTACTTGCCCAGCTTCAACCCCGTACTCATTCACCCTATTGAGGTTTCAAATCCCGCAAAATCTCGCAAAACTTCGAAGAGGTCACCACACTGTGAGATGTCATTAACACTGAGAACTGCATTGAGATGTTCTGAAAGGGCTGCACTTTAACCGCTGCACACGGACAACAGCATTAATATTGCAACATAAACCTCTTTGTATATTGTGCCTAAAACTCTCATGAATATATGATCTGGGTTTTTAGACATTGTTATTGTGTTTGTTTTATCTAAACATGCCAGAAGCTCAGGTTGTTCCTCCGTTATTTTCAATGCGAGTCGCTGTGAGCTGCGATCACTTCCTGTTCATGTCGTTCTGGGGGAAAGTGAAGTTTGCTCTTTAACGTCCTGCTTATTGTCCTTTACAACACTGTTTGTCGTCTTTGTTCCTAAAAGGTGGAGTGGTTTTACTCAGAAATGCATTTTAAGCCAAAATGAACTGATAACAGGAGATAATACACATAGTAGGAAGCAGTGGTGGGCACAGTTACGATAACCGATAATTATCAAAGATAATGTTTTTATTATCGGATGATCTTTTTAGATAACTTTAAAAACCATTATCGGACTAATTATCTTCCGATAAATTTTCGTCCCATAATTTTTAGACTTTTAACATAGTAAACAGCTACAAACATTTTTTAAAATTTAAAATCAGTTGAGCGCCTACCTGTTAAAAGTTTCATAGCAGATGTGTAGTTCTACCCTCTGCAAACAGAAGAGAGCTGCTTCTAGGAAAAACTGCTCTATCCTCTGCAGGCAAAGGAGAACTGGTCACAAAAAAAAAAAAAAGATTTCTTTTAACACCATACTGATATGCTGGCAATATCACCCAAGTCATCCAGAGGCATACTGTACATTCTTAAATTATGGTTCAAATTTTAACCAAACTAATTCCAGACAAGTTATTTAAAATTACTGTCACATCTGAATTTTTATAAAGTGAAAATATCAGATATATGTTTTAGTTTTAAAGTAATGCGCTAATTTTTAAGGTTTTACTGAGCACATGCTGTGCCCAGCAGTGCATGATGGGTAGGATAGGGTAATCTCAGTACGTTCACAACAGGAGAAATGCATTTCAGACACTCTGTTCAGGCTCCACGGACAACAACATTAAACTCTAGTGCCTAAAACTCTCGTGAATATATTCTCTGGGTTTATAGACGTTGTTATTGTGTTTGCGTTTGTTAAATTCCACGCATCTTAAATGTAGCAGACACGGATTATCTGGAATTTTGTTTTGGCAAGTCTTCATGGTCTCTACTGCTATCTACTGGCCAGTAGTGTTCATGGCAGTATTCGTCCTGAAGGTGGGCAGACACTGTATGATATTTTTAATCACTGTACTCGGTTTCAGTTCAAACTGTACCACAGAACCGCACGGTGTAAAAGTTCAGAGTGCATGATTTATGTTCTCACACACATTGTACGTTCAAAAACCACACGCCGGACTCATGTTTCCAGAATCAAAACGTAAACAGAAGCTTTTTTTTTTCAAACTTAATTTACAAAAACTCTCAATGGGAGAAATCAAAGTTTAAAAACAAAACAAAACAACAACAAAAAAAACCCATTACAAGACAGGTCTGCGGTGTTTGCACAGGCACAGTGCGAGCAGTTGGATGCTTGTAGCTCTTCAGCAGCGGGATACCCTCACAACGGCTGACCAGAATAATATCAAACAGGTTTGATTTTCATTCGACCATACGATCGACAATCAGGAGGTGGTCGTGAGATGTTAAACGCAGCTCGTTACTCCATGTATACTACACGATGCAGGACGTGTGATTAACCTGAAACTCTGTGCAATCCAAAAAATTCTTGCACGAATGAAAAATCATGTGAAAAAGGGCCAAAACTCACACAGTGTAAACCCATCTTAAGTACTGAACGTCTGACACCAGTAGATCATGACAGTGTTCTATTATTTATTTTTGACACAGGTTATATCAGACAGTTATCTAATTACAACTTGGCTTTTTTTTGAAAATGCCTTTTTTTTTTTTTACAAATAAAAAAATGGAAGGATTTACAAAAGCACATTTATCTGTAAACACCAACACACGACACACCTCACATTAACATGATGGTTTATATAATGTATGAGTCAAACCAATCAGTGTTAGCCGAGGCTCATTTTACCCAGAATCCTTTGTGATCTGTCTGTGTTTGTTACAAAACTTCAGAATTAGTGCATTATTCAACATTAAAAGATATATGTTAGATTTTAACTTTGTACAAATGACAGAATTGACATTAATGGAGTTATTCTATCAGTATTCATTTTATATATACACCAAACCATAACTCAGCATTGCTTTATTCTCCAAGACCTCCTCCGCCTCACGACATCATTGTGATTGAGCAGAGAGGTGAGCTTCATAGCTCTCCTCAGCTTGCGTCTGTGCTGGAAGCCATGTACCAAACAGGAGCTTCCAGCAGGGGGCAGGACATTCAAAGACAGAAGTGCTGACTCATTGTTTTCGGTCTATCATCCCTTTTAATACTTCCAAAAGCGATCATGGTGTTAAAACTCAAAATCAGCTTGTTAGTAGTTGCAAGTGTACCAGAGACAATAGTGGAATTTATCGGTTATCTGTAACTTCAATACATTTTTGGGTGGTTTATCGGTTTATCTTTATCAAAAATAACTTTTAAGTTATCTGATTATCTGTTATTGAAGTTAATTTTTTGGTTATCTGTGCCCACCACTGATAGGAAGTGACTCAGTATCAAAATGTATCTGTGGTATTACTGAAGCTCTCATAATTTTGATGGCTTCAAGTGCTGAAGTTCTAATATATCTGCATAGTTGTCACTTCATCCATCATCTGGTGGATGAAAGGCATTCTGTGAATGCCTTCCAAAGCACTTCTCTGAAGAAACAAACATAATAAAGATGTCAATTTATTTTAGAGCTTGTGTTGTGTAACGCATCTGCAAGCTACAGTCTGCTCTGTGTGGTGGATTTATGGCTGCATAGTACTCAGTCAACAAGTGCACATGCTTTACAAAAAATTTTTTAAATTAAATAGCCATTCATTGCGCACGAACCCAAGTGATTTATGATGCGGCTGTTGAGTAAATTGCTATTCATGTCTTCTGCACCGTCGATTGAAGATCACATTGATTGATGGGGTTTTTGTTGATTAGACACATGAGGGAAAGTAAACGTGATATGAATCAACATGAAGACAATTAGTATTCTGATTAGAGCAGATTGATGATGTGATTATATAATTGTCTTTGCATGGGGAAATAATGGATTGAACTGTGTTCAAATGTGGAGGCTTTAGAGGATTCCCCTTACAAAATTATCCATCGTTTTTCTCATCATTTCAAACCATTAAATATAAAATCTGTTTCAATATACTTTAACATTTATCGTAATATAAGACAACACTGATTTTGGTTTTCAAGACATACAAACAAAAATATAAACGCAACACTTTTGGTTTTGCTCCCATTTTGTATGAGATGAACTCAAAGATCTAAAACTTTTTCCACATACACAATATCACCATTTCCCTCAAATATTGTTCACAAACCAGTCTAAATCTGCGATAGTGAGCACTTCTCCTTTGCTGAGATAATCCATCCCACCTCACAGGTGTGCCATACCAAGATGCTGATTAGACACCATGATTAGTGCACAGGTGTGCCTTAGACTGCCCACAATAAAAGGCCACTCTGAAAGGTGCAGTTTTATCACACAGCACAATGCCACAGATGTTGCAAGATTTGAGGGAGCGTGCAATTGGCATGCTGACAGCAGGAATGTCAACCAGAGCTGTTGCTCATGTATTGAATGTTCATGTCTCTACCATAAGCCGTCTCCAAAGACGTTTCAGAGAATTTGGCAGTACATCCAACTAGCCTCACAACCGCAGACCACGTGTAACCACACCAGCCCAGGACCTCCACATCCAGCATGTTCACCTCCAAGATCGTCTGAGACCAGCCACTCGGACAGCTGCTGAAACAATCGGTTTGCATAACCAAAGAATTTCTGCACAAACTGTCAGAAACCGTCTCAGGGAAGCTCATCTGCATGCTCGTCGTCCTCATCGGGGTCTCGACCTGACTCCAGTTCGTCGTCGTAACCGACCTGAGTGGGCAAATGCTCACGTTCACTGGCATTTGGCACGTTGGAGAGGTGTTCTCTTCACGGATGAATCCCGGTTCACACTGTTCAGGGCAGATGGCAGACAGCGTGTGTGGCGTCGTGTGGGTGAGCGGTTTTCTGATGTCAATGTTGTGGATCGAGTGGCCCATGGTGGCGGTGGGGTTATGGTATGGGCAGGTGTCTGTTATGGACGAAGAACACAGGTGCATTTTATTGATGGCATTTTGAATGCACAGAGATATCGTGACGAGATCCTGAGGTCCACTGTTGTGCCATACATCCAAGAACATCACCTCATGTTGCAGCAGGATAATGCACGGCCTCATGTTGCAAGGATCTGTACACAATTCTTGGAAGCTGAAAATGTCCCAGTTCTTGCATGGCCGGCATACTCACCGGACATGTCACCCATTGAGCATGTTTGGGATGCTCTGGACCGGCGTATACGACAGCGTGTACCAGTTCCTGCCAATATCCAGCAACTTCGCACAGCCATTGAAGAGGAGTGGACCAACATTCCACAGGCCACAATTGACAACCTGATCAACTCTATGCCAAGGAGATGTGTTGCACTGCATGAGGCAAATGGTGGTCACACCAGATACTGACTGGTATCCCCCCCAATAAAACAAAACTGCACCTTTCAGAGTGGCCTTTTATTGTGGACAGTCTAAGGCACACCTGTGCACTAATCATGGTGTCTAATCAGCATCTTGGTATGGCACACCTGTGAGGTGGGATGGATTATCTCAGCAAAGAAGAAGTGTTCACTATCACAGATTTAGACTGGTTTGTGAACAATATTTGAGGGAAATGGTGATACTGTGTATGTGGAAAAAGTTTTAGATCTTTGAGTTCATCTCATACAAAATGGGAGCAAAACCAAAAGTGCTGCGTTTCTATTTTTGTTGAGTGTATTTTTGTTGTTTGGTACACTGAGATAGGAAAGCTTAGTTAAGGACTAGAAACCAGCTGGATGGGAAGCTAAAATAAACAGTTAATTGTATTACTGGTAAAAAGTAAGTCCCTTCAGCTGCTCCCTTGTTTGCACTCGGGGTCGCCACAGCAAATCCAAGGTGGATCTGCATGTTGAATTTCCAAAGGTTTTACGCCGGATGCCCTTCCGGACGCAACATTACATGGAGAAATGTGGCAGGGGTGGGATTTGAACCCGGAACCTTCTGCACTGAAACCAAGCGTATTAACCACTTGACCACCACCCCTGCTAATTGTATTACTGGTCATTTTAGAAAATATCTTTCCATTTAGTGAGTGATCCTGTCCACACAACCAGACACTTCTAAAGACATTTTCACCTGTTCAGTGGTGACAGGAATCACTAGTTCTCTGAATTAACAGAACAGAATTAACATAACTGAATTAAATACGCTACGTGCACTCGGCTTGGCGGATTTCCAGTCTGATATTTTGCCATTTCATACCAGTTACCGCAACTATCAGTCCAGAACGTGTATACATTCGTTACAAACCAGAAAGTTAAAAACACAATTAGAAAAACCAAGTCAGACGTGAACATACTCCATAAATATCTAAACAGCATTGGAAAAAACAGACAGAATGAAAGCTTACCAGCTAACGACCGGACAATCTGTTAGCAAGTTCTTCATGGAGGCGAAGAAAGCAAACAGGTTTGACTATGACCCATCAGCAGCTTTCATATTTGGGCGATACCGTAAGCTCGTGTGTTTATATATATATATATATATAATAGCCATATAATAAACAAATTATTATCCTTGCTTGCTTGGTTAATAATCCTTTATTATACACCTTTTCAAGCTCATATCAGTCACAAGTATCTTAACATCAGATGATATTTGTAGTTAAAAATACTTCATCAACACTAAAATATCCTCATCAGTCATCTTCAACTGGTTTTCCAGCTTTGCGTCGTGGGGGGCAACAGCTCTAGCAGGGGACCCCAGACTTCCCTTTCCCATGCTACATTGACCACCTCTGATTGGGGGATCCCAAAGCATTCCCAGGCCAGTGTGGAGATATAATCTCTCCACCTAGTCCTGGGTCTTCCCTGGGGTCTCCTCCCAGATGGACGTGCCTGGAACACCTCCCTAGGGAGGCACCCAGGAGGCATGACCATAGGTGAGAGAAGATTGACCAGTAGATTGAGAGCTTCGCCTTTGGGCTCAGCTCCCTTTTGTCACAACAGAAGAGAGAATGCAATACCGCCCCTGCTGCACAGATTCTCCGGCCAATCTCACACTTCATTGTCCCCTCACTCTTGAACAGACCCCGAGGTACTTGAAGTCCTTCACTTGGGGCAAGACCATATTCCCTACCTGTAGTAGGAAATCCATCGGTTTCCTGCTGAGAACCATGGCCTCAGATTTAGAGGTGCTGATCCTCATCCCAGCCGTGTCACACTTGGCTGCGAACTGATCCAGTGAGTGTTGAAGGTCACTGGCCGATGAAGCCAACAGGACCACATCATCTGCAAAAAGCAATGATGAGACCCTGAGCCCACCAAACCGGAAACCCTCCTCCCTCCAACTACGCCTCGATATCCTGTCCATGAATATCACAAACAGGATTGGTGACAAGGTGCAGCCATGGCAGAGGCCAACCTCCACTGGCTCTGACTTCCTGCACAGCTAGGTCACTTTGGGAACTCCTCGGCTCTCAGCGTACAGCGCGTCTCGACTACACACCAGTTAAGTTCCCTTCGTCTCAGTGAAATCCCGTTCTCACTTCCTTTTCCTTTTGAACTCCTCTCCGTGTCCAGCTCCCTGCGTATGGGTCCATAGTCTGAAATGGTTTGGTTCCACCTAACCCCTAACCATAACAGGGTGCTCATGTTGCTGCAATTGTCTTCCCACCTGATGCAGAGGCTACTATTTGGGCAGCATTGGTGGACTCGCTCAAGCGCCTTCAGGTGGTGGCGGTAGGTGGACAAGGTCTCAGATCCATACAGCAGGGTTGGCATTTAAACAGCTTTGTAAACGAGGATTTTCATCTCATGTCCCTTTTGTTTAAAACATGAGTGTGAAGCCAGCCGAAGGCACTTCCTGCACACTTGAGTTGGTAGTAAATTTTATAATCAATGTTGCTGTTTGATGACACATAGCTGCCCAAGTACGGAAAGTGGGTCATGTTTTCCAGCACCTGTCCATCCATTTTCACAGCAGAAAGCCTTTAGATTGACCATGTTGGGTGGAGGCTGATACAGCATCTGTGTTTTGTTCAGGTTGATGTGAAGACTAAACTTGGTATAGGCTTTATCGAAGGTTTCAAGGATTTTCTGAAAACCTTCTTCCGTAAAGGATGGCACTGCTGTTGTTGGCATACTATAATTCCAGGAGCAAAGTGGTGGTGATGTCAATTTGCAGACACAGATTAATTAATGGTGGCACTTTGTCTTTGATCAGGTGGAGGATTGTTGCCACAAAGATGATGAAGAGCATAGGGGTGATGACTGTGATAGCGATGTCATTGTGGAAAAGCCTCAGGATCTTGATGAATTTCTCTGGATAGCCTGTTTACTCCAAATCTTCAACAGAACAATGATGTCTGACATGCTGTCATGTCAATGTCAAGTCAATGAAGGCAAGGTACAATGGCTGGTGTTGCGCTCGACACTTTTCTTGCAATTGGTGGACATTGAACATCATGTCTGTTGTCCCTCTTGATGGTTGGAAGCCACTCTGGGATTCAGGAAGGATTTTCTGTACTAGTGGTCTCTGATTGTTGTTGGCAATCCATGCAACAATCTTTCCTGCAGTAGAGAGCAAGGACATTCTGCAATGGTTCTGCATTCATTGAGTCTTTCAGGTCTGCTGATGTCTGTTGCTGAGTCAAAATTTTAATAACTTGGTGCACCTCATGCTGGAGAAAGGAACCTCCTTCTTTAAAATTCTCAACAATTGGTTTGGTGTTCAAGAGGTCTTCAAAGTTTTCTTTCCATCGAGCACTGATGACATCTTTGGTATTCACCAGGCTTAGGCCATCCTTGCTTTGAAGAGGTGTCTGTCCTTGGGTGGAGGGGCCGTAGATTGTTTTGGTGGCATTGAAAAAGCTTCTGCTATCATTTCTGTCTGCAAGGGCTTGGATTGCCTTGTTGGTTTGTGAATTTCATTTTGCAGAGTTGCTTTGCTTTGCTGGAGTAGAGACTTTTTCTCTTATAAGGTCAGATCTTTATGGGGGTCGAGGAAAGCTTTTCACTTTTGGTCGATGGTTGGTGGAGGATCTGGTCATTCTCATCAAACCAGTTGTGCTTTCTCTTCTGGTGTCTGAGCATTTCTTGACAGGCTGTTTAATGGCTGTCTTGAGTTCCTCCAAATGTTTAGGAGCCAGGATCGAGTACTTTGTGGGGAGTTCTTTTGTCAGGCGCTGATGAAACTCTGCTTTTGTTTCTGGGTCATTTGCAGTGTCCAGGCCTCCTCTTGGGGTGGATGTAGTGTCATGGCAACGCTGACCATCGCTGGTCTGGAGAATGAAGCTGCAGTTTGACAGCATCTCCATGATGAAGTTGACCATATAGTCCGGGATGGTTCTCAGCAACTTCAGGTGGAGTCCACGATGCCAAATGGTATCATAAGCAGCAGTCCAGTCCAGTAGTACAACCCCAGCTTTTGCTTTGGCCTGGAAGCTGTCCTCAAGATCTTGTGTGAGGAGGGTTACCTGGTCCATGCTTGACCTGCCCCGGCAGAAACCCACTTGTTCTCTTGGTATCTGTGAGTTAACTACTGGCTCAATTCAGCTGTGTATCATCTGCTCCAGGATCTTAAAAGGGACACACAGCAGGGAGATTGGTCTATAGCAGGGCTATTCAACTTGCTCCAGAAAGGGCCGAGAGGGTGCAGGTTTTCTTTGCAACCACCGACTCCACCAGGTGATTTCACTGATTAACATCACTTTGAGCAGGTGGAATCAGTTAATCAGTGAAATCATCTGGAGGAGTGGGTGGCTGCAAAGAAAACCTGCACGCTCTCGGCCCTTTCTGGAGCAAGTTGAATACTCCTGGTCTATAGGCCTTGGGGTTATCCGCATGTTAGTAGGGTGCTGATGACATTGCACTTGTCCACTCTGCTTCTCCTGATGGTTGTGTTCCAGAGCTGGTGGTCCATTTCAATTGGGCCACTGAAGTTGCAGAGGAGGATGATCTTGTCAGATGCTGGGATAGCAATTCGAAAGATGTTCAGCTTGGCGTAGAAAGTTTTCTCCTCTTCGTGGTTAGCGTCAAGTGATCAGGCATAAGCAAAAAAGAAATCACATGCATTTCAGGTGCATCTTGATTTCATTGATCATCCTTGAGATGTTTCTACAACTTAATTGGAGTCTACCTGGGGTAAATTCAATTGATTGGCCATGATTTGGAAAGGGACACACCTGTCTACATATAAGGTCCCACAGTTGACAGTGCATGTCAGAGCACAAACGAAGAATGAAGTCAAAGAAATTTTCTATAGACCTCAGAGACAGGACTGTCTCTAAGCACAAATCAGGGGAAGGGTACAGAAACATTTCTGCTGCTTTGAAGGTCCCAATGAGGACAGTGGCCTCTATCATCCATAAATGGAAGAAGCTCAGATCCACTAGGACTCTTCCTAGAGCTGGCCACACGTCTCAACTGTGCGATTGGGGGAGAAGGGCCTTAGTCAGGGAGGTGAGCAAGAACCCGATGGTCACTCTGTCAGAGCTCCAGCATTCTTCTGCAGAGAGAAGAGAACATTCCAGAAAGACAACCATCTCTGCAGCAATCCACCAAAGAGGCCTGTATGGTTGAGCAGCCAGACGGAAGCCACTAGTAAAAGGCACATGGCAGCCTGCCTGGAGTTTGCCAAAATGCACCCGAAGGACTCTCAGACCATGAGAAACAAAATTCTCTGGTCTGATGAGACAAAGATTGAATGCCAGGCATTAGGGATGAGCAACCTAACCCTATTTTAAGTCTGAAATTGATATGGTTTGATCAGAAGTTGCTACATTTATTGTTTATTTGAAAACTATTTACAGAATAGCCTCAAAATTGAGATTCAAATAAATGTTTTTGATCACAAAAGAAAGAGAACTATAGAATTTTTTTTATTAACTCTGAACATGAATATTCTTAAGTGTATGAATGAATATTTACAGAACAGCCTAAGAATTGAGATTCAATGTTTTTGATCACAATAGTAAAGGAACTTATTTTACAGAACAAGTTTTTTACAAACTCAGAACATAATATTCTCAAGTGTATGAATGAATAACAGAGCAGCCTCAGAACTGACATTCAGTGTAGTAGGAAATTATGAACTACTAAGTATGCATGAACAAGAGTTGTCATACTCAACACAACTTTTTTTTATTTTATGATCAAACTGTGATTTTTTTTCAATTATTTATTTATTTTTACTACCTAACGTTCTTGGCATTTTCTTCCACACAAAGTTAAACAATATTGATTACGGTGTGTATGTGTGTCTGTGTGTGCATGACTGTCTGTCTGTGTGTGCATGTGCATGCGTGTGTGACTGACTGTGTGAGAGGGAGAGAGACAGGTTGTTCTACTGACCAATTTATTTTTATGAACTGCAGTGTCAGATACTGCATGCAGTCATATTCAATAAAAATATTAATATAGGCTACTTTGTGTGTTCAGCTATGTGTGTGTGTGTGTGTGTGTGTGTGTGTGTGTGTGTGTGTGTGTGTGTGTGTGTGTGTGTGTGTGTGTGTAAGTGGTCTGTAAGACTGTATTTTTTAATGATCTGTGTGAACTTGGTGATTCATGCAAACATCCAGTGATGGCAAACAGGGAAATAATATGTCAGCCTTGTTCACTGTGTTCTTCTCAAAAGCACCGTGGTCAGTAGGAGGAAAGTTTGACAACTGATTTTATATCACCCAACCAAATGAAGAGCAAACAAATGGTTAAAAAATAAAGAAAGAAATAAAAAAAACCCGACCGGAGTGGAGGCAGTGAAGAAACAGCTTGGTACTCCGATGAGGGTGGTCGCATCTCCTCCTCTATCTCTGCTCCAACCTTCAAAGTCCCTACTTCACCAGGCTGTGAATTCGTCAAACTACATTGGATTAATCATGGAATTGATCAGCTGGTCTCTGAACGCTATTGACACCATTTTTTTTTTTTTTAGAAGAAGATCAGGGCTGGGGGACCCTGCGTGCCCGGATGGAACTTACCCTGCGGGCTATGTTCTCAACGCCTGGGAGACTTGGCGGGTCGCATGCTTTCTGCCTTTCTCTGTGGAGGACATCGAGGATTTATTCATATTTGGATTCATAGTAGGAGGGCTGGTACTTATTGGCTTATGTGCTGCCCTGACGTACCGGACGATTGGCAAGATGGCTGCCGCCAAAACCACGACGGCTTGTCCATCATGATTAATGAATGGGGCAAGGCGATGCATTCTCAGACTGCGTTAACCCTTGCAGACGCAAATTGGACAACATCTCGGAGCAAATGCATGCCTTGCAGGAGAAGACTTCAGAGGCCGGGGAATTTTTCAGAACTGGGTTTTGGTTTGTTCATGTGAAGCTAGAAAAGTGTTTTCACTGCTCAAACACGGCAGGCTTATCAGCCTGTCAAGGATAAAATGCCCATTGTTTATCCTCCAGAAGAACTTCTATGGCCTTGGGAAGATTGGCTGCCTCCTTATCTTTCTTACTCCAGTACACAAGGACAGACAGACTAACACATGGACAAAAGACTGAAGCATGGTCCACTTTCCCTTTTACCTGGCCTCCGCTCACGCCACCCCTTCCCCTCTGGGGGCTACGCAGTTTTAGCTGCGGCAGGTCCCCATTCCCCCCAAGCTGGCGGTGGCGCGACTCCAGTTGCAGCAGCTACCACACATTCACATCGCCTCAATTTGGATAACGGACTGCTTCAAGTTTAGTACACATAAACAATGTGAAATGTATATGTGTTGTCTTAATTCTGATGTTTGCCATTATTACGGTAAACAAGTAATAATTGTGGATAAATTGCTGTTTGTCTGTGGAAATGTGAGTGTGGACATAATCTCGTTGTTGTTGCACTTGTAATGACAATGACAATAAATCTCATCCATCCATCCATCTCATCCATCCAGTGACCGACACAACACGAGCCGTTTTGAGCTCTGTCTTGTCAAAAGCGCCGCGTACGATACGAAACAAGTTCATCAAGTAACTTTAAATACAACCACAATTCCAATGAAGTTGGGACATTGTGTAAAATGTAAATTATAACAGGATCCAATGATTTACAAATCCTCTTCAACCTATATTCAATTGAATACACCACAAAGACAAGATATTTAATGTTCAAGCTGATAAACTTTATTGTTTTTGTGCAAATATTTGCTCATTTTGAAATGGATGCCTGCAACACGTTTCAAAAAGCTGAGACAGTGGTATGTTTACCACTGTGTTACATCACCTTTCCTTCTAACAACACTCAGTGACGGAAATGACGACACTAATTGTTGAAGCTTTGTAAGTGAAATTCTTTCCCATTCTTGCTTGATGTACGACTTCAGTTGTTCAACAGTCCAGGGTCTCCGTTGTTGTATTTTGTGCTTCATAATGTGCCACACATTTTCAATGGGCGACAGGTCTGGACTGCAAGCAGGCCAGTCTAGTACCCGCACTCTTTTACTATGAAGCCACGCTGTTGTAAAATGTGCAGAATGTGGCTTGGCATTGTCTTGCTGAAATAGGCAGGGACATCCTTGAAAAACATGTTGCTTGGATGGCAGCATGTGTTGCTCCAAAACCTGGATGTACCTTTTGGTATTGATGGTGCCATCACAGATGTGTAAGTTGCCCAGGCCAAGGGCACTAACACACCCCCATACCATCACAGATGCTGGCTTTTGAACTTTGTGCTGGTAACAATCTGGATGGTCTTTTTCCTCTTTTGTCTGGAGGACACGACGTCCATGATTTCCAAAACAATTTGAAATATGGACTCGTCAGACCACAGCACACTTTTCCACTTTGCGTCTGTCCATTTCAAATGAGCTCAGGCCCAGAGAAGGCGGCGGCATTTCTGGATGTTTTTGATGAATGGCTGAATCTTCTGATTATATTATGGGCTGTATATGATGGAATCCCTAAATCCCTTGCAACTGAACATTGAGAAACATTGTTCTTAAACTATTGGACTATTTTTTCCACACAGTTGTTCACAAAGTGGTGATCCTCGCCCCATCTTTGCTTGTGAACAGCTGAGCCTTTTGGGGATGCTCCTTTTATACCCAATAATGACACTCACCTGTTTCCAATTAACCTGTTCACCTGTGGAATGTTCCAAGCAGGTGTTCTTTGAGCATTCACCAACTTTCCCAGTCTTATGTTGCCACTATCCCAGCTTTTTTAAATGTGTTGCAGGCATGCATTTCAAAGTGAGCAAATATTTGCACAAAAACAATAAAGTCTATCAGTTTGAACATTAAATTTCTTGTCTCTGTGGTGTATTCAATTGAATATAGGTTGAAGAGGATTTGCAAATCATTGTATCCTGTTCTTATTTACATTTTACACAACGTCCCAACTTCATTGGAATTGGGGTTGTATCATACAAACCGAAAAGAGGAGAGCTGAAGAAAACTTGAGTACTGAGAGCAACGTGAGATAGAATCAAGCCAAGCACAGAGAGAGAGGGATCCTGTGTGTCTATATACGAGGGCATTAACTGCATCATAGTGAGCCTTAGAACTTTTCAGCCTACCCTCGTTTGTGTGTGTGTGTGTGTGTCTGTGTGCCAGAAGCTGCAGAGAGACATGTCTGTGTAGGGAGGGGCGGGCGCTGTGTGTGACTGGCCAATCACAGAGTGCAAAGATAGTCAGTTAGCCAATGAGAATTTTCCTTCAGCACGAGCACAGATATTGACGGGTGTTACTCCTATCATGCTCGTACTTGTCAAAAAAGCTTTATCTGTACCAGATACTCGTCTGAAACGAGTATCCGGCTCAACTCTACCAGCCATCATGTTTGGAGAAAACCAGGCACCATCCCTACAGTGAAGCACGGTGGTGGCAGCATCTAGCTGCGGTGATGTTTTTCAGGGGCAGAAACTGGAAGACTAGTCAAGCTTGAGGGAAAGAATGAATGCGGGCAATGTACAGAGACATCCTGGATGAAAACCTGCTCCAGAGTGCTCTTGACCTCAGACTGGAGCAACAGTTCATATTTCAGCAGGGCAATGACCCTAAACACATAGCCATAGCCAAGTCAAAGGAGTGGCTTCAGGACAACTCTCTGAATGCCCTTGAGTGGCCCAGCCAGAGCCCAGACCTGAATCTGATTGAACATGTCTGGAGAGATCTAAAAATGGCTGTGCACTGAGGCTCCCAATCCAACATGATGGAGCTTGAGAGGTGCTGCAAAGAGGAATGGGTAAAGTTGCCCAAAGATAGCTGCACCAAGCTTGTGACATCATATTCAATAAGACTTGAGGCTGCAAGTGCTGCCAAAAGTGCATCAACAATGTACTGAGCAAAGGGTGTAAATACTTATGTACATGTGACTTCTTAGTTTTTGTTGTTGTTGTTTGTTTGTTTGTTTTGTTTTTAATAGATTTGCTAAAATTTAAAAACAAAACTTTTTTTCATGTTGTCATTATGGTAAACAGGCATAAAATTGAAACCTCCATCCAATTTTGGTGGTGTAGGTAAATCCATAACAGAAAAATGTGACTGAGGCACATTTGGCTGAAATATAATGCAAAATGTACACCAAATGGGCTTTTCAATATTAAATTCAAATGTCCACAAATTCCACAATCCAGATCAGATCTGGATCAAACTTTTTTAGGTGATACTGGGTGCCAGTCTGCACCTCACTTTCAAATATCAGAGTGATTGGGGCATGTTTGTTTAAGATATAATGTAAAATATATATTAAATGGGATTTTCAATGTTAAATTTAAATGGCAACAAAATCTGTAATCTGGATCAGATCCGGATCAAACTTTGTCAGTTGATAAAGGATATTATATAACGCCTGAGTGGATCCTGGTCATTTGATTGGTGCTTGTATGTCACGTGACATGGATTATTCGTCCCATTGTTGTGGCGTTTAGCTAAACATGTGGAGTTTGCTTTGCTGATGGACAATGAGTTGAAGGAGCTAACTGACAGTGCTAATTCTTCTAATACACACACACACACACACACACACACACACGCACAAACAAATCCACTACGCTGTAAGCCGTCTGGAGGCATGAAGAGCTGTTAGGAGGAAGTTAGAATGAAAAGCTGGACTAATTTCTGACATGTTATTTTTTTTTTTTTCCGCTGTACCGAGGAGGTACAGTTTTCGGGGGGGGGGGGGGGGGGGGGGGGGGCAGTTGGAAGCACACAAAGTCAGTGCATGGCATCGCAGACTTCATCTTCAGAATTATTTTTGGACTCCTATTTAAAGTTCATGCTGGATTGTTGATGTCAAAGCAGCAGTGATGCACAAAAGCTGCACAAATTTCTGATGTGATTTTCACTGGAGTGAGGAAGTACACAGTCTTTTTTTTTAGTAAGTACACAAAGTCAGACGGACCAAAATGTAAGTCCCTTTTCTGTTGTTTGTAAATTAATATAATATAAAATAACAAGGATCTATTTTAGCCATTATATAAAACAAATAATGAATGTTTTTACATGTTTTCAATGGAACAAATATTTAATTCGGTAAAAGCTGGAACATACCATTCAATGAGGCTTGTTGAATCTTAAATAAAAATTTCATAAAGATATATGAAAAATGTGGGCTCCAGGCTGTTCACAAACAGACAGACGAATGAATGAAAGAATTTATTCGGCACGCACACACATTCTTAACAAAAAAAAACTTGTGAATCAAAAATGAAAAACCTCAATTTCCCCGTTTGTGAGGCCTTTTTTATCATTTACAATACACACACATACACACACACACACACATTCATAACAACAAGTATCAAAAAGGAAAAAAACAAGCACAGACAATAAAGATTAATCAGTGAACCAAATTTCTCAACACAACTGAACAAACAACAGTGCACAATCAAAGAAACCAGTAACAAACTCGGTTAAAGAAACAGGGGCTCAAATATAATTAACATAATAAACCCTATTTAATGCCTGATAAGGTGTAGTTCTGTAGCTCCAAACCATTGGGGATTCCATCATTAGTTGGCATTATGTTTTTTCCTGCTGTAATCATTCAAAATGTTAAAAAATTAAAAGAACAACTTTGAAACTTTAGTTGTAATATATTTAGAATCAGTGACAGCCTGCTTCAGTTATGTAACTCTTGTGGATGCTGAAGAAAATAAATAAATAAATAAATAAAGTCCAACATCAGGCGTGGAAGCAGAGTAACCGCATCAGCAATTTAGAGTTGACGTTGCATGTGGTTAGACACGTTAGACTGACTGACTAAGCCATTTTCCACCATCTGGAATAAAAACCTCCTGGCATCTTCAACTTTTAATTAGTTAACTTGGTTAATTTTGGTGAAAGATAGAGAAAATAAAACAAATGCAAATAAGTAAGATGTGCATCTAAAACTGCTAAAATGAAATTTGCTGTGACAAAGAGGAGGGGAGGAAGGAGGTGGAAGGAGCAAGGACACAGACAAGGAGAGAGGTCTGCGGTGCGGTGCAGTGCTGACCACTGTGAGACTCGTCCAGCCAGAACATGCTGAGCTGCTCTGCTTCGCTGGCTGGCTTCCAATTTAGACACAGATTACGTTCACAACATTGATTGAGAACCATTCGGCTCTGCACTCTGCACAACATATTAAGTAAGCAGAAAAAATCACTTCACTGCCACCTCCCGCTTGCTCCGGGGACTGTGATCTGTCCCTGATTGCATCTCTTTTAAGCACACGGACAATTTACTTTGCTCATTGCTATCAAACAAAATGCAGTTATTTCACTGTCAGTGAGAGATTAAATTATTCAAAAGCTGTTGCAGCACCTGTGAGATTATCTCTGCTCAGATGACAAATTAATGAAATAAATAAATTACTGGGAGGAGGATCTTTTGGCATCAGCACCAGTAGGCAGGCCAAAAAGCCACCCAGTGAGAGGGCGCTGCCTCCAAACATTCCTCCAAATAATAAGCCATCATGAAAAAGACTTTATCAATTTATTTTTGTAGAAATAATAATTTGAGGCATATTTAAATTCTATTGTTAGGGACGGCCGAATTTGATCAATATGAGACACATTAAACACAAGTCATACCCTGCTATAGACTGGCATCTTGTCCGGAGTGTACCTCGTCTCTTGACCTATGTCTGCTGTGATAGGCTCCAGCCCCCCCACCCCTGTCACCCTTGACTGGAGTAAGCGGGTGTGGAAATAAATAAATGAATGAATAAACACAAATCACACAGATCAGTGTGCATTCTGTCTTGCTCCAGTTCATAAGTGTGGTGCCAATGCAGCGGACATCCACTCTATCAGTACATTCTGCTGGCTCTTCAGCAATACGACAAAACACATTTTAAAAGCATATTTACTCTCTCTTTAGGTTCAAATATGCACCAAATGTGTGTCTGATGGATGGATAATGAGATACCCTTGTTGCCAGCCAATCAGTTAGCGCTTTCACATGAACACACAAATTTTTCTCATCATCTTTTCTTTTTTCCTAATTGCCTACTGACACTGTACAGGTCTTTAGCCAGAAGGGCAAAGGTACATTTTGAAGGAATATTTTAAAGACAATGTTGCATGTAAGGTTAACTGAACCTTATAAAAATCTGTTTATTTTGAGAAAAAATAAAATAAATAAATAACATTAAAGAGCAGCTTGAATTAAAGGTTTTGTTTTTTTTTTTTACATTACATTTGTGATTATAGACAATTGTTCAATTGTCTATAATGTGCTCACACTGTGATCAGTACAAGTGTAATAGCTAGGAAAATACAGGTATCCGACTGGGACTGTGCCAGTAGATACTCCGTTTCAAATGACTCATTCGGGATCTGGGACAAAAAAAACTTGATGAGGATATCCCTATTTACTGTGTTTATCTAGCATATGTGGTTTTCATGACAAGATTTTAAAATAACCTTTCAAAGATATACATCCGAGCTTCAGAGTCAAAGTTAAATTTATTGTCATTGTTATAAAAAAACATGCACAGTGTGTCCCAGATCCATACTGCAATATTTAATTAGTAAATGATAATAAAATTTAAATAGTAAAAGGCATATCGGGTATAATAGTGGTGCAAGTGGTGCAAGAAGACAAGTGCAACAATTTACCAAAATAAAAGCAAACATGAATGGAAAAATACAAAACTTCACTGCCTCACCATGTAGGGCACAGATCCACTGATTTGTTACAAAAGCTCTCACTTGGGTCTGCTGTCACAGTACCATTGCATATGGCCAAAACACGCCCATGAAATAACTAAATACAATGCTTTTGCTCCCCATTTCCTGCTCAGATTACACACCATGTAAATAGCAGAGTGGAAATTACACACCCCAAATGCAGCTACACTATGCACTTCAGATGATGCACTGTAGATTGTCAAGATTGGGTCCAATGTGTCATGAACATTTATTCCATTATAATACAGTTGTATGCAAAAGTTTGCGCATCCCTGATAATTTTCATGATTTTCCTTTATAAGTCATTGGTTGTCTGGATCAGAAATTTCAGTTAAATATATCATATAGCAAATGAACACACTGATATTTGAGAAGTGAAATGAAGTTTCTAGTGTTTACAGAAAGTGTGCAATAATTATTTAAACAAAATTAGGCAAGTGCATACATTTGGGCACCCTTGTCATTTTATTGATTTGAATACATTTAGCACTAATTATTGGAACATAAAATTGGTTTGGTAAGCTCATTGACCCTTGACCTTTTTATACAGGTGAATCCAATCATGAGAAAGGGTATTTAAGGTGGTCATTTGCAAATGTTTTCCCTCTTTGCATCTCTTCTAATGAGTGGCAACATGGGAGCCTCTAAACAACTCTCAAATGACCTGAAAACAAAGATTGTTCAACATCATGGTTTAAGGGAAGAATACAAAAAGCTGTCTCAGTGATTTCAGCTGTCAGTTTCCACTGTGAAGAACATAGTGAGGAAATGGAAGACCACAGGCACAGGACTAGTTAAGGCCCGAAGTGGCAGGCCAAGAAAAATCTCAGATAAAATCAAATGAAGGATGGTGAGAACAGTCAAAGTCAACTCACAGACTTGCTCTGAAAACCTACAACATGGTCTTTCAGATGCAGATAATGTCTCTGTGCATTGTTCAACTATACAGCGCAATTTGCACAAAGAGATGCTGTATGATGCTGTAATGCAAAGGAAGTTTTTTCTGCGTACACACCACAGAGTTGCTTGAGGTATGCCAAAGCACATTTGGACAAACCAGCTTCATTTTGGAATAGGGTGCTGTGGACTGATGAAACTAAAATTGAGTTATTTGGACATAACAAGGGGCATGCATGGCTGAAAAAGAGCACAGCATTCCAAGAAAAACACTTGCTACCTACAGTAAAATTTGGAGGTGGTTCCATCATGCTGTGGGGCTGTGTGGCCAGTGAACGTACTGGGAATCTTGTTAAAGTTGAGGGTCACATGGATTCCAGTCAATATCAGTAGATTCTTGAGAACAATGTTCATGAATCAGTGACAAAGTTGAAGTTTTGCCGGGGCTGAATCTTTCAACAAGACTGCCCTAAACACTGCTCAAAATCTACTAAGGCATTCATGCAGAGTTGTTCCTCTGCACACAACATTCTGGAATGGCCATCTCAGTCCCCAGACCTGAATATTATTGAAAATCTGTGGTGTGATATTAAGTGGGCTGTCCATGCTCGGAAACCAACAAATCTGAGATGTTTCTTAAAGAAGAATGGTCCAAAATACATTAGACCAGAATCCAGACTCTCACTGGAAGCTATAGGAAGCATTTAGAGGCTGTTATTTCTGCAAAAGGAGGATCTACTAAATATTGATGTATTTTTTCTGTTGGGGTGCCCAAATTTATGCACCTGCCTAATTTTTTTTTAAGAATTATTGCACACTTTCTGTAAATCCTATAAACTTCATTTCACTTCTCAAATATCACTGTTTGTCTGCTATATGATACATTTAACTGAAATTGAAGATCCAAACAACCAATAATTTAAAAAAGAAAATCATGGCAGTCATCAGGGGTGCCAAAACTTTTACAGACAACTGTAGATTATGACAAAGTCTTCCAGGTTACAAAACAGTGTTTTCAGTTTTGGAAGTGTTTACTTCTCGCTTGCTTTTACATAAGATACCAGAAACAAAGCTGTTAGCAAGTAGCGACACCGGGAAGTGACATCACCATGCTAACCTTGGCAAAATGTCTTGTAAATAAGTTCAGAGGTGTTATTAGGTTTTCAGTTTTAGAAGTGTTTATTTCTCACTAGCTTTTACATAATATATGAGAAACATGTACGAGGTCTGTGATAAAAGTAACGGACCTTATTATTTTTTTCAAAAACCATATGGATTTGAATCACGTGTGATTACATCAGACATGCTTGAACCCTCGTGGGCATGCGAGAGTTTTTTCACGCCTGTCGGTTACGTCATTCGCCTGTGGGTAGTCTTTGAGTGAGGAGTGGCCCACCCTCTCGTCGATTTTTTCATTGTTTAGGAATGGCTCAGAGACTGCTGCTTTGTTTGATCAAAATTTTTTCAAAACTGTAAGGCACAACTGAGTGGACACCATTCGATAAATTCAGCTGGTTTTCGGTAAAAATTTTAACGGCTGATGAGAGATTTTGGTCTGGTAGTGTCGCTGTAAGGACGGCCCACGGTGCCTGACGGTGATCTGCGCTTCGAGGCGGCAGCGTCTCGCCATTTCAAGTTGAAAACTTCCACATTTCAGGCTCTGTTGACCCAGGAAGTCGTCAGAGAACAGAGAACTTTCAGAAGAAGTCGGCATGAGGAGTTTATTCGGACATTCCATTGTTAACGGACAATTTGTAATGAAAGAACGTGCCGGCCTCTTCTGAATCTTCTCTGTTCTCTCACGACATCCTGGGTGAATTAAGCCTTAAATTAGGATGTTTTCAGGTCGAAACAGGCCGACGACGGCGCCTGGAAACACTGCGCGACGTCCCGCTCCGTGGGAAGTCCTTACACCGACAGAAACACCCCATAATCTCTCATCAGCCGTTAAACTTTTCACCGAAAACCAGCTTAATTTCTCGAATAGTGTCCACTCGGATATCCCTCACAGGTCCAGAAAAAATGTTGATAAAGCAACGCGCGCCATCCGCAGCGGCTATTCAGACAAAGAGATTCCGACGGGCGGGGTGGAGCACTCCTCACTCAAGGCCTGCCCACAGGCGAATGATGTCACCGACACGCGTGAAAAAACTCACGCATGTGCACGAGGGTTCAAGCATGTCTGACGTAAAAACATATGAATCAAATCCATTTATTTTTTGAAAAAAATAAAAAGGACCGCTTTTTTCATCACAGACCTCGTATAAAAACAGACAAAACAAAGCAGTTTTGAAGAGACCAGTGACTGACGTCACAGTGCAGCTCTACTCTTAATGGCTGTCACCTGTGTCACTCAAAAACAAAACTGATCAGACTGAAACAGAATATGATTTTTTTTTTTTAACCTCTTAAAATACATCAAGGTTAGCCATTTTTGAACTTGTCCAAGTTCTGTGTCCCAAGAATGTTCCCTGTGAATTTCAAGAGTCTGTCAGTAATCGGACTGAACTTATGCCGAGCACAGACAGATGGACGGACAGACAAAAAGCCTTTGCAATACCCAATGGCCACATTTGATGGCCTCGGGTAATAACCGGCCATGTTGTACTGACCTGCACATCCACGCCAGGAAGTTAACACATGCACATAAGTGTGTAACCTCTGCAACTGATGTGTTAACTGCATGGCACATTTGCAGTTCAGTACAAGTTGGCCACTTATTTTTGTAGTCCAGTTACTTCAGACATAAAGTTGTCTTTTTTATTTAAACACAACAGAAACAATGCAAAGCAACGCAACAACAAAATAAATGGAAGTTTTCTGTGAATATTTATTGACGTTCCAAGCGTGCATGTGCAGAGGATTGAGCGTGCTGAATTAAAAGTCTATAGGAAAGACTATAGGTTGGTTAGCATGGTTTTGCCACTTGCCAGAAAGAAGCAGTCGCAACTATGACAACATCCATGCACAGCTTCCTCCACACAACATCAAACTGCAGATTTAATGGAAACCACTTCTTTTTGAAGACAGCACTGCACAGCAGTCACCTTTGTTCATCAGCTGCTGTAAGGAAGACACACATCTGCAGCAGCAGTGAGCACCGAGCAACAGGACTTCAACAAAAACAGATTTTAGAAAAAATTATAATTTGATTTTTAATTGCTGCATCCATGCTGTGGTGAACTGGAGGTGTCTGCAACTCAGAAAATTCCAACCTTGAACAAATAAATACCTGAGATCAAAATATATTTTTAAAGCCTTAAATATAATAAAGATCAGAGCATCAGCTTTCTTTAATGTATTTTCAACTTTTCATGTCTTAAAGATGCAAACATATTGCACCGCAACTACAAAAACGTGTTCTACAAATTTAGAGTTTGTGCCAGGGGCGTAGGTTTGCATATGGACCATAGGGACAAGTCACAACCAATATTTTGGGATGGCAAAATAGTCCCTACCAATATTTAGCATTTTTTTTATATAACAAAATCATTCACTATTTTTTTGCGAACTCAATACTATAATTTTAGTCGTCACATTTTGTGTTTTCGACGTGCCAGAGTGACAGGGTTACCCATGTTGCAATTTCATTAGCTCATGTTCTTCTCACATGGACGTAAACAAAGCGCATCTCGTGGCAGGCAGTGCTTAATTTGTAAAGTGGGAGGTCCCTGAGCGCAGAGGATGGGTGGCTCCGGTGCAGTGTTGCCAGATGTACGATAATTATTGTATTTGTACGATAGTTTTGCCCTCTGTACGATGTACGATCAATAAACGTACGATCAATAATGGGAAAAAATCCAATATGTACGATAATTTCAGTTGGTTGCCCAAACACGTATATCTCTCTGACACCCAAGAATCATTTTGCAGGTGTTGCACTCAGGCGGCATCAAAGACACACCACACACAGAGCTGCTGCTGGCTTTGGGCGACCGGGACAAAGTCATTTGAAAGCCCACCCCCTCTCCATACAAAGTAATGAGTTCCCATCCAATCTCTGCCATGACAGGAAGATTCCCCAACCAACATCTTTTTTTTTCCGAAACTTTATTTCAACAAATGCAATAACAAACGAACAAAACACAAGCGCAAAAAGATATACAAGAAAAATAAAAAAGTTCAAGTTCCTTATGGAGGTGTCAACATTTTTTCTGTGTTCAACAAAATCTGCACAAGTGGCCATGGCATCGGATGACGACAGCGACCTCGAGGTTGAATTTGCCTCTTTCTAGTCTGGTAATTAACACGTTTGTGTCCCTTCACAGAAAAAAAAAATCTTTCTAGTCTGGTAGTGCATTTGCTTGTGTTATTACTGTATGGCTTTGCCTTACAATATAAAGCGCCTTGGGGAAACTGTTTGTTGTGATTTGGCGCTATATAAATAAAATTGATTTGATTTGTGCATTTGCCTTCTTTTTGTGCCATAGTTTCCCCATTACTATAATTACTGTTTAAAAATGTGACATAAAATTCTTTGTAAATTTAAAAAAAATGCTAAAATAGCTACGTTGTATGCGTTTTGTTTGTGTACGCTAATTTCTCGCAAAATACGATAATTTTGAGGTTTTGGTACGATAGTTTCATATTTCATATCTGGCAACACTGCTCCGGTGCAGAAAAACAAGAAGGGTGGGGGGCTTGCGAACTATGCTGTGCGCCACACTTAAAATAAACTGCACACCCACACAAACACGCACACACACCTTCACAAATGACACTAACACCCTGCCTTTTCCTCAAAAATTACTACATTTATGTTTGCTGTCTGTCTCTGTACTTTTCTGTCACTTTTGCGCTCTTTTTCATACTTTTCACTTGTTTGAAAAGTCACCGAACGCACTTTACCGTAATATATGCAACATATAGCATACTGTTGGAAAGCACGGGTTCTTGGCTTGCTGTCAGTGTTGAAATTTTTCAGTGAGGGCTTACATGAGAACTTACGGTAATGAGAATCAGCGGCGCACTAGTGTGAAACTTCCGTGTTTTTCCTCTGCGTTATGACATCACAGGCTTACCTTTACCGTAATACACCATATATCATTGTAAAGCCCTTTTTTTTTTGACAAATTAAGTTGCCAGATACCTACAACTGCATTATTGATGAAGAGAATAGATTATACAGCTTGGTTGCAAAAACTTTTTTTTTTTTGTTAGCTCCACAAGTATTTTTTGTTGTTGTTGTTGTCTTGTTCTCTCAGGTGTAGGCCTATAGAATAGATTTGTGATTTTGGGTGCAATTTTGTTATTTAAGCTATTTGTTTGTTTGCCTACACACTTAATAATGTAAATAAAATGTTAAATTATTCAGCATTATGTCGTCATATGTTATGTATTATGCTGTACTTGTGCGTCTAATGGTATGAGTGGGTTAGGGGGTGGTGGTGGTGGTGGGCGGGGGGGGGGGGGGTGGTATTGTCCCTACCAAAGCTGAGACCACACCTACGCCCTTGGTTTGTGCTGAATACATGTCTCCATGAATGAAAGCATTGTAACATCTTGCTCCTGCCTCTTCCACTTGAAGCTGGAACATGTTGAACTGAAGAAACCAAACAGCAGTTTCCACCGCGTGGTCTTAAAATATTAGTGTTACATAAACACATCAATTCAAAATGATCATATGACTCATGGCCTGCAAAATATTTTAATAAATACTTATCTTCTCGGGGAACCTGCAAAAGCGCTTCTCCCCCGCAGTAATTAGTGTAAAACAAGGGTACATTGCGCTCTTTTTGCTCCACACACGGCGAACCTCATTTGCCAAAACGCGCAATGTGGATCAGCATGGCAACAGCCGCGCACGCTGTACTGTACACAAACGCAGCTGTGGATCGTAAATCCACACATTTTCACTTTCTCGAGAAGCAGCTCATGGCGCTGAGCTGCGTCCTGCGCTCACAAACGAGTTCTTTTCGGCACTTTGCAGCTGTGCAACATCTGGCGCTCTGTCAGAAGTGCACCACACACAAATGAACATTTCTGCACAGAATACGCTCGAAACATGCACAAACACCGGCGCAAAAATAGATCACTCGCTTGTGGCACTAATTTCTGGCGCGTCAGGGCGCGGATCGTGCGTAATTGGTTTAATCCTGGCACCTAAAGCGGTCCTACCTCGCTCATGGTGGACGGTGATGTGGAGGTTTGACGCCTGCTTCCTTTCTGCACGTCGGGCTGAGAAGTTTCAGAAACAGCGGCGTTTCTACAGAGCAGCTCACCGCGGACTGAAAAGCTTTATAAAGTGCTCCGCGTGTTAACACGTCACCAATAAACCAATAGGATGCTGTGGGCAAGTGCGTCTCCCCAGTCACCTCCCAACTCCTACTCACACGCTGTGTAAACCCTTTTCTTCATCATCATCATCATCATCATGCTGCTCTCTGCTAGTGGAGAGCATCTGCTCACAGTCAAGAATTCTAGATAGATATCTCGATATTCTTTCACTGCTGCTTTTCCAGGTCCAGGTTGTGGTGGCAGCAGATTAAGCAGCTCATCCCACACTTCCCTGTTCTGTGCCAAGTCCTGTAACTCTTCCTGGGGGTTCCCCAGGCATTCCCAAACCATCTGAGAAATATAATCCCTTCAGTTTGTCCTGGGTCTTCCCCAGGGCCTCATCCTAGTTGGACATGCCTAGAAGACCTCCCTAGGCAGATGACCAGGGGGCCTCCTCACCAGATGCCCAAACCACCTCAGCTGGCTGCTTTCCATGCGAAGACGCAGCAGCTCTACTCCGAGTCACTCCCAGATAGTCAAGTTTCTCACCCTGTCTCGGAGTGTAAACCCAAATACCCAACAGAGGAATCTCATTTCCGCCACTTGTATCCGTGACCCTATTCTTTCTGTCATTAACCAAAGTTCATGACCATAGTTGAGGACAGGAGCATAAATCAACTGGTAAATTGAGAGTCTCGCCTTCTGGTTCAGCCCCCTCTTCACCACGATGGTCAGGATTGTCAATTCCTGTCTGAACTGGGTCTTTCCGTCACCAATTCACTTATCTTGGATGCCTTTAGGAAGTGGGAGGAAACCAGAACACCCAGAAGGAAGCCACACAAACATGGAGAGAATATGCAAACTTTACACAAAAAGAACCAGGTCAGAAACCAACCTGGGACCTTGTAGCTGTGAGGCAACACTTCTAACCAAAAAGCCACTGCAACAGTGGAATGCAAAAATAAAAAAATTTAAAAAATTTAAAAGGCCTTACCCATGTGTCACTATTACTGTTGGAATTACAGTTCTCGTGAGAGTCTCAATCTCACTAAAAAGACAGCTATCGCAAAAGGACAAAATCCAGCAGTCGCATTCCAGCAATCACTGGAAATGCTGTCATGTCACTATACAGTATTTTGTCAATATTCACAAAATGTTTCCTAACTTTTGCACAAATGTTGTGAAACCCCAGCTACTGACTTATCCTTTATTTTTACATACATCGTGATGCAATAGCCTCACACTGCATTTCATCCGTTTTTATTTTACATCACTTCCTGTGATATTTACAAAGATAAAGTAGTAAGGGTTCAGCTAATTAGCTATTTCGGATGCATTCTCATACAACAGTATGTTAAATATATTGCATCAGAGAGACTGAGAATTGCTTCATGGGTTTATTGTGTGGGGAAGAGTGGAGGAAGGTGCACACAGGTGGAGTACATTCATTGTAGGAGATGCAAGATAAAAGAAATTAGAGACTGTAAGGTGGTGAAAGGAGAGAGTGTATCTAGACCAGGGGTGGGCAACAAGACACTGCAGGTTTTCCTTGTAACCAGTCACCTCAGCAGGTGGGTTGCTGATGAGCTTTTCCCCTGAACATAAACACTTGATTGTCAATTAAATCACCTGCTGGGACACCTGGTCATTAATGAAATCACCTACTGAGGTGATTGGTAGCAAGGAGAACTTGCAATGTCTCGGTCCTTCATGGAACATGATTGCCCACCCCTGATCTAGACAGTATCAGATGGTTGATTGTAGCATGACTTTCAAGGTGAAAAAGAGGAAGAGAGTGAGAGCTCAACAAAGGATCAGGTGGTGGAAGCTGAAGGAGGAAGACTGTTGTGTGAAATTCAGTGAGCAGGTAAGACAGGCACTGGATGAAGGGGAAGCCATTCTGGATAACTGGAAAAGTACTGCAGATGTGGTGAGGGAGACAGCTAGAAAGGTACTGGGTGTGGCATCTGGACAGTAGAATCAAGACAAGGAGACTTGGTGGTGGAATGAAGATATTCAGGAAAGCATAACGAGAAAGAGGTTGTCAAAAAAGAATTGGGATAGTTGGAGAGATGAAGCAAGTAGACAGGAGTATAAGGGGATGGGGCCTAAGGCAAAAACAGAAGTGGCTAAAGCTAAGGAAAAGGCATATTATGAGCTGTACATTAAGTTGATTAGTAAGGAAAAAGAATTGCACTGATTGGCCAGAGCTGGAAAGGATCTGCGGCAGGTTAGGGTGATAAAGGATGCAGGTAGTAGAAGTTGCAATTCTCTTTGGGACTGATGAGAATGGACAGGATTAGGAATGAACATATCAGAGAGACAGCTCAGGTGGGACGGTTTGAAGACAAAGTCAG
Organism: Thalassophryne amazonica; assembly: GCF_902500255.1. Taxonomy (NCBI): domain Eukaryota; kingdom Metazoa; phylum Chordata; class Actinopteri; order Batrachoidiformes; family Batrachoididae; genus Thalassophryne; species Thalassophryne amazonica. The sequence continues at coordinate 69,464,256 of NC_047106.1, read as the reverse complement.
AGAGACAAGATTGAGATGGTTTGGACATGTGCAGAGAAGGGATCCAGGGTATATAGGGAGAAGGATGCTGAGGATGGAGCCACCAGGCAGGGAGGGAGAGGGAGGCCAAAGAGGAGGTTTATGGATGTGCTGAAGGAGGACATGCAGGTGATTGGTGTGACAGAGGAAGATAAAGAGGACAGGGTGTTTTTGTGTAGGTTCTCAGAGGAGGACAGGGTGAGATGAAAACGACTGATCTGCTGTGGCAACCCCTAACGGGAACAGCTGAAAGAAGAAGACGTTTGTATTATTTGCAAAGCTATTAATGTTGTGTGGGCTGCCGAAGAGGAGGTACTGCTGGTCCACCAACAGAGGGCGCCCTGCCTGTTGGCAGGTTTCAGGCACTAGAGGGCACAGTAGCCAGGAAGAATCCACCAGGTGCACCGTGGGGCTGTCATCACCTGTCATCAATCACCTCATCTCTTCATCCATAAAAGCCTGGGAGAGACACCATAACTCTGCCGAGTTATCTGCTTACCTTACAGGTAAACCTACTCAGCCATTTTGTGCCGTACGCACATTCATTGTACTGAAGTCTTTGCAGTTGTGACTTATACTTGCAGCTTTTAGCCGAGTTTGTGGAAGTTGGAGGAGTTGGTGTCTCCACTCCTAACGTCTTACTTACTAAGTATAACATTTGACACTGCACGTCCTCCAGTTTTTCCTCTGCACTCTGGGAGTATCTGGATTTATTCCTTCAGGAGGATTTCTGTGAGTTACTGATTGTTTGCTGGGTGTGCACACACCCACCTTAACCTCTTTTGTTCCTGCCAGCAGTACCGGGTCTGACAGCTGGAGCGGTGGCCACCTGGGGATTCAGGATTTGGCGGCTCTGGTGTGTTGCAGGTCTCCGTTGGCGGTGGAACTTTGTGGGTCCCGGCTCTTCTCTGGATAGGCGTCTCCTACCCTCGGGCCTGCCCACGCGTCACTGTTTTGAATTGACTGTCTAAAGCATATTTGAGTGTTTGTGTTGTGGCTGGCGTGCCTGGCTGGCTTTTGTTTGTCTTCTGTTTCTGTCTTTTGGTTTTCCTTTCAGGTGGTACGCGTTTAGGACTGAGTGGCTGTGTGGCTGAGTTATCAGGACCTCACCCTGATCACCTGAGGCTCGTCAGGACTCACAGCTGTGGTGCATCTACACGGATTGGAGCATTGGATTGGTGGCATTTAAGTCTGGAGTACACAGTGTGTATTTGCCAGAGACTCGACCTTGTGCCCAGACGGGTGAGATCGTCGTCTCGAGAGCCATCTCATCATCAGTGGATGCAGAGAACGTCCAGGTTTGATGCATGGTCTGTGAAAGAGGAGGGGGTGAGGTCTCACGCTCGTCAGCACACTTCCTGAGGTACGTTAGGTTTTGTGACTAACATTTATACAGTCAGTAAATGTGGTGTCCCTCACACCTTATTATATTGAGCTGTTATGTTAGTCGTTTAATCAGCTTCCACTGCAGTTGAGTTTGTGAACAGGGTGTTCCATGCCTGCAGGGTGGGAAGCTGATTAGTAATTAAGCCAGGAAGTGTTTGCTGTTTGTGAACACCTTTGAGCGGTCTCTCTGTGTGTGGAGTGTGGACTCACATGATGATTTCTTCTTTCACAGACTCGGTTTGTCGCGGCCACCTGGGGGGTGTCGGCGGGGTCCTTGGGTCCGAACAGTTTCTGGCTCCGGACCGTTAGTGCTGCTGGGAGCACACCGCAACTCCACCATGCCAGACCGCGCACTTATTTGTTCGTATTTTCCACATCACTGTTATGTAATTAAATTTAGTTATCCTTTGTACCGTGCTCTGCTTATTTCATACTGGGTCCTTCAAACGCTGGTTGGTTCTCCAGGCTGCGTCCTACACATAACAGTTTGTGCACATTTGCAGAATAAATTGTCATTTATTTGGAAACCCTATTGACCGTTCATTTACGCCCCCTGGCGTGGGTCCGTGCATTCACTTTCCCCAACAATTAAAGGCTCCTGTGACCTTTTTGCTGTCTGTAATGATATTTGCATATATGTTAGCAAAGTATCTTGAGAATGTCTAATTTGATTTTGATAAAACTCGCTATATAGGCCTATAGAGGGGAATTAATTATTTAATTTTGCTTAGAACTGGTCAACAACCATGGTCAGATGTCAAGATCAAATATTTGTCTCCATTCTAAGGTATAGAAAAGTATCTAATTTTATGGAAATGAGTTGAGAAAATTTATCAGTAATGAACTTATTAAAAGCCCAGTTAAGAATTTGTCTATAAGTCTGACACTTTGTAATGTCACTTTACTCCCATATCAAGTTATCATTTGTTATGTATCCATAAGTTCATTTGTAAAATTAAAAACAAGTTGTTGAATAGCCTGCAAAAATATTCAAATTGTTGTGTGGGCCGCTGAAGAGGAGGTACTGCTGGCCCACCACCACCAGAGGGCGCCCTGCCTGGAGTGCGGGCTCCAGGCACCAGAGGGCGCTGCCGCCGACGAGGGCTGCCAGGGTGACAGCTGTCACCCATTACTGGACACAGCTGACTGCACTCAGGACGGAGGTATATCAGCAGGACAGCGTCTCCACCTCAGTGCCGAGATATCGCCTTGAGATTAAGGTAACCTTCTCTGCAAGCTCATATTGAAGACTCTGATAAACCTTGGTAAACCTTTTCAGGACAGCTGACTACAGAAAGCTACTTGCTTGGATAAGTACTCACCTTTCCTGCTTCATTGTAACAAGAGGTGGAGGCGGCTTCTCCCCTCTCCGTCTACTGGGTGCTGTCGCATCCATACCTGTGTGTTTGTGCTCTTTCCCGCCAGCAGTACCGGATCCGACGAGCGGAGGCAGTGGCCACCTGGGAATTCGGGACTTGGCGGTTCCAGTACTTCTGGGGTTCGGTGGCAGAGGAAATCTGGGTGGTTCCGGTTCGACTAGGACGGACGCCTCCTACCTTCGAGCCTGCCCACACGACACCAGCAGATTTCGGCTTCAAACTCCAAATTATTAATTGTTGTATTGGTTGTGCTCTTTTCACAACAGTAAAACTTGTTATTCACCTTTCTCCATTGTCCGTTCATTGCGCCCCCTGTTGTGGGTCCGTGTACCTACACTTTCACAACAGGATATCTCGGCCAGCGTCATGGATCCCGAGGGGCGTCAACCGGCTGTTGAACGGCCAATGGAAGAACAGGGCGCAGCGGCGGCTTCGGGAGGGGTAGTCGGTGAGTTGCAGCGGATCCTCACCGCTTTCACCACTCGGATCGATTTCATGACCGAGCAGCACGTTCTCCTAAACCGCAGGGTGGAGGCTCTCGCCGCACAAGTGGAAGCGCGCCCTCCGGGCGCCGCTGCGGCTCTCCCTCCCGAGGACCCTGCGTGTGAGAGTGACGTTCCACTGGTCGTTCAACGGTCCCTTCCTCCGTCCCCAGAAGCTTACATAAGCCCTCCAGAACCGTACGGAGGCTGTGTGGAGACGTGCGCGGATTTTTTGATGCAATGTTCGCTCGTCTTCGCACAGCGTCCCGTGATGTACGCGACTGACGCTAGCAAAGTAGCTTATGTCATAAACCTGCTTCGCGGGGAGGCACGCGCTTGGGCTACAGCGCTCTGGGAGCAGAACTCACGGCTCCTTCATTCATACGATGGGTTTGTACGGGAGCTCAGAACGGTGTTCGATCATCCCAACAGAGGCGAGTCCGCTTCAACCGCACTACTGTCCATACGACAGGGGCGTCGGAGCGCAGCTGCCTATGCAGTCGCCTTCCGCATCGCGGCGGCGAGATCCGGCTGGAATAGCACTGCCCTCCGCGCTGCCTTTGTAAACGGACTGTCTCTGGTCCTAAAAGAGCACCTGGTGGCTAAGGACGAACCGCGGGATTTAGATGGGCTCATCGATCTAGTTATACGACTCGACAACCGGGTAGAAGAACGCCGCCGGGAACGAGGCGAAGGGCGTGGCCAGGCACGCGTCGTCCCTCTCCCTTCCGGGTCCGATCGAGCTCCGCCCTCCCCACGCTCCTCTGTTCCTGCGCTCCGTGGGGTCACAGCTCCCCCTACTGACGAAGCTAGGGACACGAGTAGGGCAACATTTAGGGCACCAGATGCACAAAGGAGATGGACCCACGGAGCGTGTCTTGTTTGTGGTTCAATAGAGCACCATGTGAGAGACTGCCCCGAGCGGTCAAACACCAAACGCCCGCCCTTAGAGACTGGGCCAGGGGTGGGCCAAAACATTCACGTGGGACATACCCACATTGCTACACGACTCCCAGTCACGATCCTGTTTGAGGATTCAACCCTGAAGGCCCCAGCACTGGTGGACACGGGCTCTGAGGGGAATCTGCTAGACAGTAGATGGGCCAGGGAGATAGGGCTCCCTCTGGTGGCTCTTACCTCGCCTGTGCAGGTTCGAGCACTAGATGGCTCCCTACTCCCACCAATCACACACAAGACACCTCCAGTAACTCTGGTGGTGTCAGGCAACCACCGGGAGGTGATCGAGTTCTTCGTGACTCAGGCCACCTCCCGTGTGGTTTTAGGATTTCCATGGATGCTTAAGCACAATCCCCGGATTGATTGGCCGTCCGGGGTGGTGGTTCAGTGGAGCGAAACCTGCCATCGGGAGTGTCTCGGTTCCTCGGTTCCGCCCGGCTCCCAAGCTAAGGAGGAGGTCCGAGTCCCGCCCAATCTGAAGGCGGTGCCAGCGGAGTACCATGACCTTGCGGACGTGTTCAGCAAGGATCTGGCTCTCACGCTTCCTCCCCACCGCCCGTACGATTGTGCCATTGATTTGGTTCCAGGCAGTGAGTTCCCGTCCAGTAGGCTGTACAACCTCTCACGGCCGGAACGCGAATCAATGGAGACCTACATCCGGGACTCATTAGCCGCCGGGTTGATCCGGAATTCCACCTCACCGATGGGCGCTGGTTTCTTTTTTGTGGGTAAAAAAGATGGCGGACTTCGTCCATGCATTGATTACAGGGGGTTGAATGAGATCACGGTTCGCAACCGATACCCGTTGCCCTTGTTGGATTCAGTGTTCACCCCCTTGCATGGAGCCAGAATCTTCACCAAGCTGGATCTTAGGAACGCGTACCATTTGGTTCGGATTCGGAAGGGAGACGAATGGAAGACGGCATTTAACACCCCCTTAGGTCATTTTGAGTACCTGGTCATGCCGTTCGGTCTCACTAATGCTCCCGCGACCTTCCAAGCGTTGGTAAACGATGTCTTGCGGGACTTCCTGCACCGGTTCGTCTTCGTATATCTAGACGATATACTCATCTTTTCTCCGGATCCTGAGACCCATGTCAAGCATGTACGTCAGGTCCTACAGCGGTTGTTGGAGAACCGTCTGTTTGTGAAGGGCGAGAAGTGTGAGTTCCACTGCACTTCTTTGTCCTTCCTGGGGTTTATCATCTCCTCTAACTCCGTCGCCCCGGACCCGGCCAAGGTTGCGGCGGTGAGAGACTGGCCCCAACCCACAAGCCGTAGGAAGCTGCAACAGTTCCTCGGCTTTGCTAATTTCTACAGGAGGTTCATCAAGGGCTACAGTCAGGTAGTTAGCCCCCTGACAGCCCTGACCTCTCCAAAAGTTCCCTTCACCTGGTCGGACCGGTGCGAGGCCGCGTTCAAGGAGTTGAAACGGCGCTTCTCGTCTGCACCAGTTCTGGTGCAGCCCGATCCTAGCCGCCAGTTAGTGGTTGAAGTGGATGCCTCGGACTCAGGGATAGGAGCGGTGCTCTCCCAGAGCGGGAAGACCGATAAGGTCCTTCACCCGTGTGCCTATTTTTCCCGCAGGTTGACCCCCGCTGAACGGAACTATGACGTCGGCAATCGGGAACTCCTTGCTGTGAAAGAGGCCCTCGAAGAGTGGAGACATCTGTTGGAGGGAACAGCCGTGCCATTCACGGTTTTCACTGACCATCGGAACCTGGAGTACATCAGGACCGCTAAGCGTCTGAACCCCAGGCAAGCCCGCTGGTCACTGTTCTTTGGCCGTTTTGACTTCCGGATTACCTACCGCCCCGGGACCAAGAACCAGAGATCGGATGCATTGTCCCGGGTGCACGAAGATGAGGTCAAAACGGAACCGTCGGATCCCCCGGATCCCATCATCCCGGAGTCCGCTATCGTGGCCGCCCTCACCTGGGACGTGGAGAAGACCGTCCGGGAGGCCCTGACCCGTGTCCCGGACCCCGGAAACGGACCAAAGAACAAACTATACGTCCCACCAGAGGCCAGGGCCGCAGTCCTAGACTTCTGTCACGGTTCTAAGCTCTCCTGTCACCCGGGGGTGCGAAGGACCGTGACAGTCGTCCGGCAACGCTTCTGGTGGGCATCCCTGGAGGCCGATGTCCGGGATTACGTCCAGGGCCTGTACCACCTGCGCCAGGGGCAAGGCCAACCACCAGAAGACCTCAGGGCAGCTACAGCCACTGCCCGTGCCTCATCGCCCCTGGTCCCACATCGGCCTGGACTTCGTCACGGGTCTCCCGCCGTCCCAGGGAAACACCGTCGTCTTCACGATAGTGGACCGTTTCTCCAAGGCGGCCCACTTCGTGGCCCTCCCGAAGCTTCCAACGGCCCAGGAGACAGCGGACCTCCTGGTCCACCACGTCGTCCGTCTGCATGGTATACCATCAGACATCGTCTCCGATCGCGGTCCCCAGTTCACCTCACACGTCTGGAGGAGCTTCTGCCGGGAACTGGGGGCCACGGTCAGCCTCTCGTCTGGGTATCATCCCCAGACCAACGGGCAAGCAGAGCGGGCGAACCAGGACTTGGAGCAGACACTACGCTGTGTGACAGCCGCGCACCCGACGGCCTGGAGTACCCACCTGGCCTGGATCGAGTACGCTCACAACAGCCAAGTGTCATCAGCCACCGGCCTCTCCCCGTTTGAGGTGTGCTTGGGGTATCAGCCCCCCTTGTTTCCGGTGGTCGAGGGAGAGGTCGGTGTGCCCTCGGTCCAGGCCCACCTACGGAGGTGCCGTCGGGTGTGGCGTGCCGCCCGCTCTGCCTTGTTGAAGGCCCGGACGAGAGCGAAGACACATGCAGACCGGCGGCGGGCCCCGGCTCCCACGTATCGTCCTGGGCAGGAGGTATGGTTGTCCACCAAGGACATTCCCCTTCAAGTGGACTCCCCCAAGCTCCAAGACCGATACATCGGCCCCTTCAAGGTCCTCAAAATCATCAATCCCGCCGCAGTGAGGCTTCAGTTGCCGGCCTCGCTGCGGATTCACCCGGTATTCCACGTCTCCCGGATAAAGCCCCATCACACCTCACCCCTCTGCACCCCGGGTCCGGCACCACCTCCTGCCCGGATCATCGACGGGGAACCGGCTTGGACCGTGCGTCGGCTCCTCGATGTCCGTCGAATGGGTCGGGGTCTTCAGTACCTGGTGGACTGGGAGGGGTACGGCCCCGAAGAACGCTCCTGGGTGAAGAGGAGCTTCATCCTGGACCCGGCCCTCCTGGCCGACTTCTACCGTCGCCATCCGGACAAGCCCGGTCGTGCGCCAGGAGGCGCCCGTTGAGGGGGGGGTCCTGTTGTGTGGGCCGCTGAAGAGGAGGTACTGCTGGCCCACCACCACCAGAGGGCGCCCTGCCTGGAGTGCGGGCTCCAGGCACCAGAGGGCGCTGCCGCCGACGAGGGCTGCCAGGGTGACAGCTGTCACCCATTACTGGACACAGCTGACTGCACTCAGGACGGAGGTATATCAGCAGGACAGCGTCTCCACCTCAGTGCCGAGATATCGCCTTGAGATTAAGGTAACCTTCTCTGCAAGCTCATATTGAAGACTCTGATAAACCTTGGTAAACCTTTTCAGGACAGCTGACTACAGAAAGCTACTTGCTTGGATAAGTACTCAACTTTCCTGCTTCATTGTAACAAGAGGTGGAGGCGGCTTCTCCCCTCTCCGTCTACTGGGTGCTGTCGCATCCATACCTGTGTGTTTGTGCTCTTTCCCGCCAGCAGTACCGGATCCGACGAGCGGAGGCAGTGGCCACCTGGGAATTCGGGACTTGGCGGTTCCAGTACTTCTGGGGTTCGGTGGCAGAGGAAATCTGGGTGGTTCCGGTTCGACTAGGACGGACGCCTCCTACCTTCGAGCCTGCCCACACGACACCAGCAGATTTCGGCTTCAAACTCCAAATTATTAATTGTTGTATTGGTTGTGCTCTTTTCACAACAGTAAAACTTGTTATTCACCTTTCTCCATTGTCCGTTCATTGCGCCCCCTGTTGTGGGTCCGTGTACCTACACTTTCACAACACAAATGCCAGAATGTCATTTACGCAGACAATAAGAGAGCTGATTTGAAAGCAGTGTTGTGACTGCAGTTGGAGGGATGTTCACTAATCCTGACAACTGTCACTGCAGTCCAAGTTTCCACAGAGCCCTGATAGATGCTGAGGAGGAACCTGATTATGTGCCTTTGATATAACCTGCACGGCAAACCTGGCAAGATGAGTCAGACTTTTACTGGCTTTGGGGGTCTTTGTTCTGTAAAACTAATCTTGAAATTCCTTTACTTAAGATTGCTGGAATCAAATAAGTTATTTTCCTTTGCCAAGAGCAGCAGATGGCAGTGAGGTTTTTGTGGAAGCTTATGAATTTAGTGTGGTGCAGCACAATCTGTGGTGGACGAGAGCTCAGCTGCATGAAGATCTGCTACAAACCAAAGATCCAACACGATTATAGCAGAGTGAGAACAAGATAGTACTCAGCTGGTCCAGTCAGTGCTCAAACAGATGGGCATCATTTAATGGAACAATACGGTTGTCAAACAGTTGCACATGAGAAGAATCATTATTTGAGAAAATCTGCACCACTGAAGTGCAATCCTTTTGCGTTAAAGTCAAGATTTAAGCTCCCGTCACACACAGCAAGAATGTGGAGGAGCTATTCCGACACAACAAATATTGTCATTATCCTATTCCGTGGTCCGAACACATCCGAACTGCCTCGTCCACACCTGCATCCAAAGCCTATGTAGACCACAGCTGGATGACACAGACTGCTGCCACACGGCCATAAAAGGCACTGCAGACTGCATGATCTCCAAATGTCTGCATGGCAGACCAGAGTGCTGTTTTTCTCACATGCACATCCACGAGTGTGTGTGTGGCACACCTGCGTGGGGCTGTAATTATCACTCAGTTTTATGTGTGTGTGCATAACACTGCATGGGCCACTAAGCGCTCGTGCGGGGCGGCCGCATGGGGCATCCGCGTGGGGCGCACGTGCACGCGCCTGCCACTGGACAAGTGGACAGCTTTGCTCCAAAGTTTGCTGGCACTGGGCCATTCAGTCCCTCAGATGGAGCCTTTCCAAGGAACTTTCTTTTTTCTTGTTTGCACACTTCAGCAGCACAACTCAACTCTGGACACCGCGATGGTTGGATTATCACGTGGAATTAATTTTTTTCTTTTGGGTGAGAGGATTCTAACTGCAGGCTACTGTCCCGGCTTCATGTCCATGTGCGCGCTGTGAAACATCCTGGACCGCTGTTGGAGGTGAGATTCATGTTTATTAATAGTGTAATAGCCTGCCACAAGCTCCATGTTATATCTCCTCCAGAGTTAGAAGGTGAGCATTTATTACAGCATGAGATCTGTTCAGCTCCGAGCCTGACGCGCGCAATGACGCATTACTGCACAGCACAGAGAGGCGCAGCTGCCCGTGTTATGATGGAGACAATAGTTCACATTATTTATGTCGCCCATGGGAAGGAATGGACAAATATCTGTACTGTAAGGTCTATTGTGGATATAACAGCCTGCTCAGATTTGTGGCATCATGCGCGCAGCAGCGCACAGAGCTTTCAGTTTGATAGCCGCTGTGCACTGTACATGATAACAATTCATAATTATTGTGATGAAGCGTGCCACATACAGTTCAACAGTTCCTTTGCGCTGGAGGGTATGTGTGTGTGTGTGGGAGGGGGGCATTATTATATGTGGCACTGCAGGTTATACCAGCAGGCATACCATGCCAGATTCATCTCGAGGTTCCCTTGTATGCACTCAAATCGTTTCTGATCCCGTTTTGCCTCAATCGGAATATGTAAATTGTGGTTAGATGGTCCTCAGATAACACATGGACCGCTGACGGATAAGTGTCCCATCGATGGTGCCGGGAGAATTATGAACATGTGCGTCACACTCGGGGCAGCCGGCCAATTTTGACCAATTGTGTCGACTTCCGCAGGTGGTTGTCAGAATGTTTTGGAACTGAAATCCAACACTTTTCGGATGTGCACCAATTCATAACTCCGATGGCACTCTGCGTGATTCCGGCTATGTGCAGGGGTATTAGGATTAAAATCCAATGCATCTTTTGGAAAACAGCCATTAAAATAAAATTTAAAACACTGAAGATCAACTAAACGGTAAATGACCAGATCCAATAAGGAAAGCTACAAGAGGGAAACCAAATAATGCAAATTAGTGGGGGAGAGAAAGACATCAGCGGAACATTTTGGGAAGCAGCTGGTCCTCCCAGAGGAGACGGAGCTCTCTACCTTAAAGCAACGTGTGACATTAAAGTCAGGAACAAAGTGTTTTACTTCATCATAGGAGGACAAGCAGGAGGGAAACACAAAAGGCTTTTAATTCTCTTGCCATCCAGGCATCCATTTCAAAATGAGCAAATATATGCTCAAAAAAAAAGTCTATCAGTTTGAACATTAAATATCTTGCCTTTGTGGTGTATTCAATTGAATATAGGTTGAAGAGGATTTGCACATCATTGTATTCTGTTTTTAATTTACATTTCACACAACGTCCCAACTTCACTGGAATTGGGGTTGTAACATAATATGCCAGTATGTAATATCCCATCCAGTAGATGGGTCAAAATACATAGAACACTGCCATTTACTGGATGGCAGTGTAAATGATGCCCGGTTATATCATACGGTTGTTGCTGCAGAAGTTTCAGTTTTGCAAATGCTTTTTTTTAACAAATGAAAAAATGACATATTTTACAAACACATTATTTGGAAAAACCAACACACATTAAGTTGTGTGTTTTTTTAACATATAATGAATCAATGAATCAGTGATCGCAGGCTCAGTTTACCCATAATGCAGTTTGGCAACTGTGTGTGTTAATGTTCAAAAGTTCAGAATTGGTGCATTATTTTAAAATTAAAAGACGTGTTATATTTTCACTTTGTACAAATGATAAACTTGACATTAATGTAGTTAAACTGTCCAGATTAATTTGGTTTATAAATCAAAACAATAAGTCAAACCTGCTTTCCTTTTGAGGACTTCCAGCCTAATGGCTGGACCACTGTATGCTGTAAAGGGAAATTACTTTGGTTTGTTTTTTGTTGTTGTTGTTTTTTAAAGCAGCCTGGTGGCTAGGCCCCTTCTGCTGGGGTAGAGTTGCGCTTAGCTCCTCTCAGCTGCCTCACTGCTGCAAAATGCATAGCAAACAGGAGCCAATAGGGTTTATAAATGTTTTTTCACTGTTACTAACTATGCAAATAAAGTGGTCTAAAACGTATCGGAACTAAATTTATCAGAAGCTAATTGGTCTGCTGATGGTTTTTGAAGTTAGCTGAAAAGCTAATCTGTTAACAAAAAAGTTAGCTTCAATAAATAGCAGTTAGCGGATTAGTGGAACTATGCCCACCACTGTCTGGCCATCTATTGGAAATTCAGGTGGACAGTGATTTTTCCAAAGAGTAATGTCTAAGCAGCAATTGTATCAAATCTGGTGCTTGCATCACCATTTGAAGGATTCCTCTGTAAATATTCACTTATCTGCTGCGCTAAATCGCAGGGTGGCAAAGAAGGCTGGTTGTCAGAGAGCGCCATACTCTGTCTAACAGTCCTGTGCTTTCATCTCTTTTGCCAGTTTCCAATTATCTTTGTTTTTTGCTGTGAGTGTTATTCCTTTGATCTGTTGTCTAACATTGTGTTAGTCTCTGTTGCTGATCTTTGGTACTGATTCCTCCCTTGGTTCTGACATCTGCTGATCTTTGATCCTGTCATTTTTATCCTAATCATCAAGCTTTGATTCAGACTGCTGGCCTACAACACTGAACACTCACCTTTAATCCTGTTCTTTGATTGTGCACAATCTTCAAGACTGATCTTTGATCCTAACTGCTGAAATAGGATCTTTATCACTAATTCTCATCACTTACCTTTGATGCTTTCCGTGGAAGTTATGTTTTGTTTCTGTTGTCAAAGATTAAAGACAATATCCCTGCTTTGATCCAAATCTTGAAATGGAACAAACAAATGAGGATAAAACTCAAAGAACAGATTGCAATATGCATCACAATTTAAAGAACTCTTCTTTGACACAAGGCATGCTAAGAAACAAAAAAAAAGTGAAAACATAACCTCCATGCCAGAGGTAATACTGAAAAGATCCTGTATAGCTAATACGAAAAAAATAAACCGAAACAAAAAGCATATACTGTCACTGAAACTTGCACAAAAAGCTGAAAACTAACATGGACCCACTATGTTTTCAGCCCAGTTTCATGTTTTTGTTCATGCTCCTGTCATGAAATGATTCAAATTTTTGTGACGGGGTTTTTTTTTAACTCACTATTACTAACCCTACTCCTCCCCCCAACCCTAACCTTAACCATAACCTAACCTTACTCCTTCCCCCAACCCTAACCATAACCACCCCGACCCCCCCTTCAGTTTTCATTTCGTGCAGCCATCAAGGAATGAATTAGAATGAATTTGTGCTGCCATGATGAAAATGAGGTGCTTTTTGTCACAATATCACAAACCAACAGATTAATGTATATTTTGTGCTGCTGAATCACGACTTGCCATGAGACTGGGTTGTGATTTTTCATCAGTTATCTTTTTAAAGTAGACCTTATATTTGTGTTATTTTTCTTTGTTTTTATACACTGCATATCTGACATTTCACAAATAACTGAATTTCCTACAGTATTGTTCATATTTTTGGAACCAACTGAACTATTATTTGTGCGTTCAGTGAAATGTTACTTCAAACTCTGATAATGAGATCATCTTATTTTCACTGAGCTGCCACAGACCGATTGTAAACTTACAACCCTGCACCCGGTGCTGTGATGAATGGCAACTCTGAGTTTTATTTAAGCTTTTATCACTTTTTATTGCATGAGCTGTTGATTGTTTTTTGTTTTGTTTGTTTTTTTCATCAGGGATTTTCTTCATGAATTATTCTGAGCAAACACATTTATTCTGTTTTGCTCTGTTAAATTTATTCTTCCCTCAGTGACTTGAGTAGAATCATATTTAATAGTGTGTGTTTTTGTGCAACGTGGGTGACTGTTCACACACATCTTGGGTGGAAATGTACATTAACGTTTGTGTGCATAGATTTTTACGGTTTTGCTTGCAGAGAAATGAATCATAAACGTAAACTACAGCAAATTTCGTCACTAAAACTGTCCAAAGTGTGTAAGTCAGAGAAAAGAAATTAATAAAATGCACATAAAGTGCTTAACTACCTACAATAGAATATTTGGAACCAAGTATTTATGTATAAATCCATCTATTCTGCTTATGTGGAAAAATTCAGCTGTACTTTAAATATACGAGTACTTGCAGTTCTCTCACTTGTCTGACGAGTTTTAGAAAAATCCTCACAGCAGTTGTCTTTTTGTAAACAAAAAGAAGTTGATAATTCAGTTGTGTGCTTGTCTGTCTCCCGTATTGCCTCCATCGGGGGCGTGTGAAGCTTCGCTCACTCTCAGGCACACGCAGAATCAATTTCATCTTTATTACACATGAGACAGAAATAATTTCCACCGCAGGTAGTTTTTTTGTTTCATCTTTCACTGAAATAACCTGAAGCCATTGGTCTAGAAACAGGCGATGACCTCAGTGCACGACCTGCTGCAGGGCTTCCACAAACCCAGCTGAAACTCTCCAAATTTATATGATACATACAGCTTAAATAAAACAATACTGACATTATTTCTGTCACCAAGGAGGTTGTTTTTGTTGCTGTCAGTTATCTAAAAAAGACGTGAAATGATTTCACTGAAAGCTGGTGGAGAGGTCGGCCTTGGGGCAAGCAAGAGTTGATTAAGTTTTGGTGTGGATCAATCAATCAGTCTTTGATCCTGTAATGAGGAGTAGTGATGAGTTCAGCTGTTTGGATTAAAGCTCGAGATCCACACCTTGATCCTGAAAACAGATGGCAACAGAAGATAATCTCCATTGTGAAATTTAAAGATAATCAGGCTCAAAAATGAGTGAGCAGGATCAAAGACCAAGATCACAGTGTAGTAATCAGGATCAAAGGCTGTTAGATGGAAGGGAGCACCCCAAGTCTTTTTCCTTTTAGCCAGATGCAACTTGAATTTCTTCCTAAAATTTATATTATTAAATAAGCACCCTTTAAAAATGTTAAGTTATAAATCTAAAAAAAAATACCATATATTCAGCTCTGAAGGTTTGAGGCCTGATAGATGCAGGTGAGGACCAGTGAACCTGCCGTTTGAGGTCATGGTGGCAACTCTTAACATGTAAAATAAAATAACATACAGGACTGTTGAGGGCAGCATGCAGGGGTGGTGGCCAAGTGGTTAGTGCACTTGGTTTCAGTGCAGAAGGGTCCCGGTTCAAATCCCACCCCTGCCACATTTCTCCATGTTATGTGAAGTTGCGTCAGGAAGGGCTCAAAGATGTAAAACTTCTGCCAGTTCAACATGCAGATCCACCTTGGATTTGCTGTGGCGCCCCCAAGTGCAAACAAGGGAGCTACTGTAGAGAAGTGACAGACTAGCGTCCTGTCCAGGGTGTACCCCGCCTCGTGCCCTATGACTGCTGGGATAGCCCCCCACCCCACCCCTTAATCGGAGTAAGTACTTGAAGATGACTGAGTGAGTGAGGAATGTCGAGTTGCTAGTGAAGTTTTGTTGTTAATTGTAGAGTCCTGGTGGACTCTACGATTATAGAGGCCATTGTTGCTTGTAATGTAGTACAAATTACATTAATGTGATTTGCAATAATTTTGAACAGTTGTACTGTATAATTTAGATACTCTCTGAAAGACATGAAGGTGAGTTTAAACCTTTCTGCCACATCCCACCAAAAATCACAACAGGTTACCTTGGATAGAGTTGTTTAAAGGTAATTCCCCCACTTCCTCCACAGCAGAAAAACACTTCTTAAACACTACAGCTAGGGTTTCCTTGTTATCTCCGCTGTTTGTTTGTGAGTTTGTTTGTCTGCTTGTAAACAAGCTGGAGTCCACAATTTTTCATATATCATTATAAAGTTTTTTTTTCCCCCTTTTTTTTTTTTACTGAAGATTCATATCCTGATAGGCAAGGACTGACTGAATTTTCAAGATCATAGCTCCAAGGGCAAAGTGAGGAAAAATCTTGGAAAACTGAAAAAATCCCTATCTTTAACATTTGAATTAATTTTTAAAAAATCATAGTTCTGTTAAAAAGATCAAATGTTCATATTTGAGAGTGTTATGTAGGATGGTATCCTTTATCAACTGACAAGGTTTGATCCGGATCTGATCCAGATTACAGATTTTGTGGCCATTTAAATTTAACATTGAAATCAATCAATCACTCAATCAGTCAACAACTTTATTAATCCTACAAGGGACAATTTCATTTGAGCAGTCCGTTAAAAAACACACACATAATAACATAACAATATATAACAACAATAAAACTAATAAAAACAAATAAAACAGACTTAAGAAGTTAAAATGAATAGCAAGAATAAATAAATGAATAAAAACATGGCAGACCTATGGAGCATTTAAAAGTCGAATCGCCAAAGGTATAAACAACTTTAAAAACCGGTTGGTTCTACACACCAGGGATGCATAACGGCGTCCTGAAGGATGCAGAGAAAACTCTCCTAAAAGAATATGACCTGACAAGGACAAGATGATTTCAGCCTTCCGGAGGATCTGTTGATTACAAAAAGAGTGTAAGTCTCTTTGTTTCGCTGAAAACCCCATTTAATGTATATTTGACATTATATTTTAATCAAACATGCCCCAATCACTCATTATTTGAAAGTGAGGTGCAGACTGACACTCACTATCATGTTGTGTGGGCCGCTGAAGAGGAGGTACTGCTGGCTCACCACCACCGGATGGCGCCCTGCTTGGAGTGCGGGCTTCAAGCACAAGAGGGCGCCAGAACCACTGGGAGTGACAGCCGTCAATCATCCTCAACACCAGCTGTCACTCATCATCTCATCATCACCATCACCATAAAGGCCGGGTGGCGACTCCACCTCCTCACCGAGAAATCTCCTACGATACAAGGTAATCTCTCTGCTGACTTATACGTCAAATAATAATCTGATCTGTTTTGCAGCTGTTTTTTCCTGGTGGTATTTCCTTGACTGGATTTTCGGAGCTGCACGTGTGTATGATTGGAGGTGGAGGCTCTCCCTCCACAAGAATCAATAATCAAGGTTGCTGGGTGTGAGGATTCACACTCACTACCTTCTGTTTTTTCTGCCAGCAGTACCAGGGCCGACAACGGAGGACAGAGACCACCTGGGGACTCGGGGCTTGGCGGCTTCAGTGTTCTTCAGGCCGTTGGTGGTAGAAGCGGTGTGGGTCCCGGCTCTTCGTTCATCTGAGGTCTCCTATCTTCGAGCCTGCCCGCAATCCTCTTGTGTGTGATTGGCAGTACCTTTGTTTATTTTACGTTGTGTTCTTGTGCAACATTAAATTGTTACTCCTTCCCTTATCCATTGTCCGTTCATTAGCGCCCCCTGTTGTGGGTCCGTGTTACGACACCTTCCCAACATATCACCTGACAAAGTTTGATCTGGATTTGATTCAGATTGTGGATTTTGTGGACATTTTAATTTAATATTGAAAAGCCCAGTTGGTGGACATTTGCATTATAGCTCAATCAAAAGTGCCTCCATCACTCTCGTTTGTGACAATGAGGTGCAAACTGGCGCTCTCAATGTATAGACTAAGTTGAACTGCATGTGAGCCGTATTGCAGATTTAATGGATATTTGATTGTTTTTAACACTGAAAAGCCCTTTTGATCTATATTTTGTATTATATTTTATTTTATGAAAAGCCACTTCTAACAGGACTTTTTTCCAAGGTAAAGTTTGTGGCATTGGAAACTAGTGTTGGCGGATGTTTGCACTCTACAGGCGCAGTGCTCTAGTTTTAATTCTGTTATCACTTATTTTGACCAGATTCACACTTTTCTGGTTAACTCTTTAAAAGAACCACAAGAACAAACAAGTTTTCAAAGTCACACAAGTTGTTAAGACAGATTGTACGGAGCTACTTTTCACTCTCCTCTTGCTAGTTTGCCAGAGCAAAGGTTGCAATCAGCTATACGTTTGTCATTGACATTTTAAAATCTGTCCAGATTGCTGCCTTCCGCACATGCATTACGTACTGCAACGTGAGTACAATTAGAAGAGGCAGTACCCGAAATGATCTATCAGAGTCGGCGCATCCCTAAATAACAGTGATATATGATGAAGATGAGCTGAAAAATACAAACAGGAGATTGAGACCAAATATTTTCTGGCACAAAGGATCAACAAGTATGATGCCAAGTTTGGCAACAAAAACACTGAATTCATGAAGATGAAAGGTGAGATGAAAAAGGAAGAAAGGGGAATCTATGTCTCCACACTGAAAGCAGAGAAGAAGCATTTCAGAGCTGCATCGAAGTTGGAAGAAGAGGAATAAAGGATCAAAGGTGCCTTTGAAAAAGGATGGAAAGACGTGAGCGTAGTGGGACAGCTGGTGGAGCACAAGGGAAGAAACAGTGATAGAAGTGAAGGATACATGCAAGAAACATCCATCCCCCCACTGCCAGTTATTATTATTATTATGAAGATGGCCATTTTTTTCTTAGCTACATTTGCCTTATCTCACAGTGATGTAATAACAGAGTAGTTCCAGCTCCACAACAAAATTTTTTAAAAATTAAAATTTACATAAATGTTTGTTTGACACAAAGTTATTCCAACTAATGATCCTCCAAAAAGACCCAAGGGCAGTTGTTCTCTTACTGTCGCTGTTAACATGTACTGTAAATCTCACAACCATACAGTAACACAGGGAGCCCCAGAATCCTAAAGATTTAACTCAATGAACCTTCCCAGATATCTTTCAGTCTGAAAGCTTGTAAACCCAGAGACATGAACATCAATCTTAAGCCCCTTTCACACCGGGCCTGCTTCGAGTTGCTTCCTGCGGCATCATGACAACGCAGGAATGTCTGCGTGAGGTGCGCGCAGCAGGGGGGCAGAGAGGAGGTGAGAATGCAGAGGAGGATCTGCAGGCAGTTTGGCTGCAGCCAGACTGTGCACTCTGGTTTCTCTTCCAGTTTATATTTGTTCTTGTGCAGGGCTGCAGGGTTGCGCTCTGATTTCTGTTATAGTTTATCTTTCTTCTTTTGACTGCGAGCTTTGCACGCAAGAACAAACCACCCGTGAGTAAATGTGGAGATGTCTGGGGTTATACTTGATGTGGACATGTCCTGTCTCTGGCAATCAGTCTGTGAGCAGGATGTATGTCCTTTTTTGTCCTTTATTTAACACAATGATGAGAGAGTTTGAGGGGAGAGCGAGGAACTGCTTGCAGCAGCCAGTTTGTTCTTTTAATTGTTCACATGTGCGTGCGCGAATGAATCGTCTGGGAGTGGACTGGAGATGTCCGGACTTTTTACTGGATCTGGACATGTCCTGTCTCTGGCAATCAGTCTGTGAGCAGGACTTTTATGGACTTTATTTAAACACAGTTGTGAGAGAATTTAAGAGCGAGGAGCTGCAGCAGCAACCAGGCTGCAATCAGCATTTTTTTTCTGTGCTTTTTGAGCGTGTAGTTTTACTGCATTGTGTACATGGTATAAAAACAATCCTGCATGATTTATAGTTTGGGAACAATGGAACACAGCAGGAATCACTGGACTGGCCACATGAAAATAAATAAATAAATAAAAACCCAAACACTGTCATCATCTTTCAATAGCAGTAAAACACAGTATTAGAAGTCACAGTTTATCTCGGTATTACATACACTGTCATTTATGAGCTAAAAGCTGGCACTTTTTTCACACGCTTTCAACCCTGCGGCTTAACCAACCGAAATACATCCATTAATGCATTGACTGGCAGAGTAAAATACACGTAGTAAATATAAATTCTTACCTGCTAGTTTCAGTGGGATTCATCTGAATAAATAATCCACATAAAGTGTCCTTTTTTTAATCCAAAACAGTGTCTAAACATGAAGAAAAGTCCCTCCCTCTGTACATACAGCTGCGCCGTAAGAGCTCCTCTCCCCACCGAGTCTTGGCGATTAAATTACAGCCACAAAAAAAAAAATAAATAAAATAATGTTAAAATTAGTCTGTTTTGTTTTTGTGTCGAGTGGACGGCTCACTGTAACGTCCAAAGTGAACCTGAACTACACTACCCACAATGCTCCCTGCAACAACCGGCCAATCACATTTTCACTTACAACCCCTGGCAAAAATTATGGAGTCACCGGCCTCGGAGGATGTTCATTCTGTTGTTTAATTTTGTAGAAAAAAAGCAGATCACAGACATGACACAAAACTAAAGTCATTTTAAATGGCAAATTTCTGGCTTTAAGAAACACTATAAGAAATAAAAAAAAAAAAGATTGTGGCAGTCAGTAACGGTTACTTTTTTATACCAAGCAGAGGAAAAAAATATGGACTCACTCAATTCTGAGGAATAAATTATGGAATCACCCTGTAAATTTCCATCCCCAAAACTAACACCTGCATCAAATCACATCTGCTTGTTGACATTGACCCTATGTCATGAAATTGACCCTATGTGTCTTTTTGCAAGGAATGTTTTCACAGTTTTTGCTCTATGGCAAGATGCATTATCTTCTTGAAAAAGGATTTCATCATCCTCAAACATCAGAAAAGTGTCCAAAATATCAACGTAAACTTGTGCATTTATTGATGATGTAATGACAGCCATCTCCCCAGTGCCTTTACCTGACATGCAGCCCCATATCATCAATGACTCTGGAAATTTACATGTTCCCCCTCAGGCAGTCATCTTTATAAATCTCATTGGAACGGCACCAAACAAAAGTTCCAGCATCATCACCTTACCCAATGCAGATTCGAGATTCATCACTGAATATGACTTTCATCCAGTCATCCACAGTCCACGATTGCTTTTCTTTAGCCCATTGTAACCTTGTTTTTTTTGTTTAGGTGTTAATGATGGCTTTCGTTTAGCTTTTCTGTATGTAAATCCCATTTCCTTTCGGTCGGTTTCTTACAGTTCGGTCACAGAAGTTGACTCCAGTTTCCTCCCATTCGTTCCTCATTTGTTTTGTTGTGCATTTTCGATTTTTGAGACATATTGCTTTAAGTTTTCTGTCTTGACGCTTTGATGTCTTCCTTGGTCTACCAGTATGTTTGCCTTTAACAACCTTCCCATGTTGTTTGTATTTGGTCCAGAGTTTAGACACAGCTGACTGTGAACAACCACATCTTTTGCAACATTGCGTGATGATTACCCTCTTTTAAGAGTTTGATAATCCTCTCCTTTGTTTCAATTGACATCTCTCGTGTTGGAGCCATGATTCATGTCAGTCCACTTGGTGCAACAGCTCTCCAAGGTGTGATCACTCCTTTTTAGATGCAGACTAACAAGCAGATGTGATTTGATGCAGGTGTTAGTTTTGGGGATGAAAATTTACAGGGTGATTCCATAATTTATTCCTCAGAATTGAGTGAGTCCATATTTTTTTCCTCTGCTTGGTCTAAAAAAGTAACCATTACTGACTGCCACAATCTTTTTTTCTTGATTTCTTATAGTGTTTCTTAAAGCCAGAAAGTTGCCATTTGAAATTACTTTAGTTTTGTGTCATGTCTGTGATCTGCTTTTTTTCTACAAAATTAAACAACTGAATGAACATCCTCCGAGGCCGGTGATTCCATAATTTTTGCCAGGGGTTGTAATGATGACAAACACACAACAGACTGACTAAAATGTTTGATTTTATGGTTTACAAAGGTTTTTGCCGTTAAACTTTGCTCACTTGACCAGCAAAAAAAAAAAAAAAAAAGTTATCTGACTGAAAGTTATCGGAACTAAATTTATTGGAAGATGATTGGTCTGATGATGGTTTAAAAACTTATCTGAAAAGCATATCGGGCACCAAAAACATAAGCTTCGATAATTATCTGTTATCGGATTAGCTGAACTGTGCCCAACACTGGTCACATGGCAACATTTTTTGCCTGATAAAGAACAGCCAACAGCAGAGACAAAAACACGCAGCAGAAGACAAAAGACAAAGAGGTATTACAGGATATTACAAATACGCTGAAATGGTATGTTTTATTATCATATACCTATAAATGATACACCAATATGATTAGATAAAACACTTCAGAAAACGACATACATACCATACATACTACCCTTCGGCCTTTGGCCTCAAGGTGTATGGTTTTCTTCAGGGTATATAAAGCCATATTCATTGGTGAACAACTTGATAACTGATAATCTCATCCATGAACCATCACAGAACCATTACAATAAAAGCAAGTTCACAGAATGATAAATGGACTGCATTTAGACTGCAATGGACTGCATATAGCGCTTTTCCATCTGCTTCAGACGCTCAAAGCGCTTTACAAATAATGCCTCACATTCACCCCGATGTGGGGGTGCTGCCATGCAAGGCGCTCACTACACACTGGGAGCAATAGGGGATTAAAGACCTTGCCCAAGGGCCCTTAGTGATTTTCCAGTCAGGCTGGGATTTGAACTGAGGATCTTCTGGTCTCAAGCCCAACGCCTTAACCACTAGACCATCACCTCCCCAAACACAGAACACAATAAAGAAAGATCTTGCAAAGAGCAAAGAAATTGGACAAATTTTCAAGTCAACCAAAAGTTGGTGCTCAACTGTTTTTACATTAAACAAATGAAAGAATCAGCTCTTCACATGCTCAACTGCCAAATTCTAATTTGGCAGTTGAGCACGTGAATTATTCTCATATAATGAGTCAGCACACTGTGTTTTGTTGACAGTCTTTTAAGGCTACAATTATGATACTTTTTTTGTTCAGTACAATGCTCTTTATAAGACATTTTTTAAACCAAGCTTCAAATCAAAGTGTCATCAGCAACACTGTGCTACATATGAAAGAATTCCACTGAACCATTTTCAGCTTCAACATGTCACATTTATAACTGAGCTTGTATTTTCCGTGGGGATAGGTTGAAGATGAATGAATGAGTGTATGTCTTTTAAACAGTTGATTATAGAATCAAAGTCATTTTTGCATGTGTTTCACAAACAGTAATGGTTTAGAAGATGCATCTGACTCCAGATTTTGTTCAAATCTACAGTATTTTGATTGGGATGGATGGAACTTGCCCTGCGATAAACTGGCAACCTGTCAAGGCGGTACCCCTCTGCTCGCCCAGTGATGGCTGGGATAGGCTCCAGCTCCCTCTCACACATACACACGCACTCACCTATGATCCTGGATTAAGCAGGTTGAGAAGATAGATGGATGGATGGATGGATGGATGGATGGATGGATGGATGGATGGATGGATGGATGGACAGAACAGCACTTTTCAGCACAAAATTTTCTGTTAGGGTTTAGGCTTTGCCTTTCTGTTTCCTTGTGTTTCTTGTCGTTTTCGAATTAAAGCTAAAAGTGCAAGTACAAGATAATCGTGATTGTTGTACACAGGCAAAATTTCAAATTGTTCTTGTTCAACTACTTATGGACCTCACTATATTCATGTTTTTCTGGTATTGTAGCCATGTTTTCTTTTCACTCACACGGACACACAGTGTGCATCTCATTAATAGCAGCCTACTTTATCATCAGTGAGCTGTGTGCTAACAGAAGGCGATTGGCTCTGTGCCTTTCGGTACCCAGCAGCTAGCACTTATTATAAAAATGGCTCTGCACATTCTGATGAGGTGGGGTGCTTCACCACGCAGGGAGCCGTAAAAGAAATCGCTGTAATTCCTCAATGTTAACCCTCAAGCGAACAAGTTTTTTAGCAACTAATATGACTGATTGGGGTCTTTAATGACCCCATTGACTTTATATTGGAATACGTCTTTATAAAGGTCTGTTTTAGGGTTCTTCATATTTAGTACACTCTCTAATATAGTTGTCCATCATCTAATGTAGCAAGGTATGGAATTTGATATTTATTTTACCAAAACATATGCAAAAAACACACACTGGTAGAACAATATTACCTTGTCTGTTAGATCATGTAAATGCACGTTACCTTTTATTTCTTTGCATCAAGAATAAAAACAGCATATCATAAAAAGTAAGGTTTCTTTGAGTACAATATGTATCACGTGGCAGGATAGTTATAGCATCACAGTATTCCATAAAGATTCTATATCAGGGTGGTCTGACATCTCAGAGATACGATCTTTACTGTCTGATGCTGACTCATCTCCGTCAATGGAGCTATTTTTGAACTCACTCTGGGCACCAAGAATCAGTTTCAGTGCTTGTGCAACTGTAAATCTTGCTGTTCTAGGTCTGTTGGCCATGCTTCCCTACTAAACAGTAAAATATAATGATTAGTGTTGGCAAATTACAATACCATGTGAAGCTATAATGTTGAAAATCTCATAGTTCTCGAGTGACCCCCGCACAATTTTGGATTATAGTTGCCACATGGATCGGCCAATCCTTGCAAAATTCTATGAGCACATGCAGCACAAACAGTTTGAATTGGAGGAATAGTCCACAAACATATATGCCTGGGGGCGTAAATGACCCCACTCGGTCGATTGAGGGTTAATGTGATATTTTTCTTCAACCCCTTGAATTAAAGCTAAAAGTGCAAGTACAAGATAATCGTGAGGCAAAATTTCAAATTGTTCTTGTTCAACTACTTATGGACCTCACTATATTCATGTTTTTCTGGTATTGTAGCCATGTTTTCTTTTCACTCACACAGACACACAGTGTGCATCTCATTAATAGCAGCCTACTTTATCATCAGTGAGCTGTGTGCTAACAGAAGGCGATTGGCTCTGTGCCTTTCGGTACCCAGCAGCTAGCACTTATTATAAAAATGGCTCTGCACATTCTGATGAGGTGGGGTGCTTCACCACGCAGGGAGCCGGTCACAGCAGGCAACGCTTCACCAAGACAGGCAACAACACCTGAAAGAATAGCAGCAAGAAAGGAGTCATCAGACAGGAGTCCCACAGCGGAGCCAAAGGAGGAAAAGAAGAGGACAAAACCAGAACAAAGAAGGGGAGAGTGAAAAGTAGCAGAAGAAACAGAAATGGAACCAGGGAAGACAGGACTGTCAGGTTTTCCCTCTGTGAGATTTTATTATGCAGCTGTCTGCCACTGCGTTCATGGTCCTGCTCTCAGGATTAGTTTCATTTGCCAACCACAGTCGAAAAAAAAAAAAACCCTAAAAAAATCCAAGGCTCTTTTGACATGTGTTTGACAATGTGAGGAGCGTCTCTCTCTCTCTCTCTCTCTCTCTCTCTCTCTCTCTCTCTCTCTCTCTCTCTCTCTCTCTCTCTTTCACACACACACACACACAAATTAGTGGTGTCTGTCTCTCGGAAAAAGTATTGACGTAGAGAAGGGATTAGAAAAACACTGTTTATTATCAATAAATTGTTATGGTTGACCCGACTGACAGACAGGACCCAGAATGCAGACACAGCCTGAAGACAGAGAACGGCTTTTACAGTTTAATTTGGTGACATGTAGGCAGGCTTGGCTGAAATGGTCCGACAGCGGAGGACAGGAACAGCTAAACAGGACAGACAGAGGAGGAGAATATGAGTGAATTGAACAGGCGCCTGAACTAAAGCAAGGCAGATGGCAACTAGGATTCTGGTGAATAAGGCATGGAGAATCTGAGGTACAGAGAAAACAGGTAAGCAGCCGTCCAGGAAAATAAAACCAAAAATACATGACAAAACCTTCTCAGAGATGAGGCCAATAGTCTGCATCACAATGGAGACTGAAAAACCTGTCAGCGGCTGGTTAAATCCTGCAGTTGCTTCATTGGAACAGGTGAGCAGATTCAGCAGCTGCAGAGGATCAGATGGGCCAGGAACCCAGAGTCCACACCCAGCAACACAGAGACAGACTGAGACAAACATGACAAGCGTTGCCTGCTGTGACCGGCTCCCTGCGTGGTGAAGCACCCCACCTCATCAGAATGTGCAGAGCCATTTTTATAATAAGTGCTAGCTGCTGGGTACCGAAAGGCACAGAGCCAATCGCCTTCTGTTAGCACACAGCTCACTGATGATAAAGTAGGCTGCTATTAATGAGATGCACACTGTGTGTCTGTGTGAGTGAAAAGAAAACATGGCTACAATACCAGAAAAACATGAATATAGTGAGGTCCATAAGTAGTTGAACAAGAACAATTTGAAATTTTGCCTGTGTACAAAAATCACGATTATCTTGTACTTGCACTTTTAGCTTTAATTCAAGGGGTTGAAGAAAAATATCACATTAACCCTCAATCGACCAAGTGGGGTCATTTACGCCCCCAGGCATATATGTTTGTGGACTATTCCTCCAATTCAAACTGTTTGTGCTGCATGTGCTCATAGAATTTTGCAAGGATTGGCCGATCCATGTGGCAACTATAATCCAAAATTGTGCGGGGGTCACTCGAGAACTATGAGATTTTCAACATTATAGCTTCACATGGTATTGTAATTTGCCAACACTAATCATTATATTTTACTGTTTAGTAGGGAAGCATGGCCAACAGACCTAGAACAGCAAGACTTACAGTTGCACAAGCACTGAAACTGATTCTTGGTGCCCAGAGTGAGTTCAAAAATAGCTCCATTGACGGAGATGAGTCAGCATCAGACAGTAAAGATCGTATCTCTGAGATGTCAGACCACCCTGATATAGAATCTTTATGGAATACTGTGATGCTATAACTATCCTACCACGTGATACATATTGTACTCAAAGAAACCTTACTTTTTATGATATGCTGTTTTTATTCTTGATGCAAAGAAATAAAAGGTAACATGCATTTACATGATCTACACTCAACAAAAATATAAACGCAACACTTTTGGTTTTGCTCCCAAAGATCTAAAACTTTTTCCACATACACAATATCACCATTTCCCTCAAATATTGTTCACAAACCGTCTAAATCTGTGATAGTGAGCACTTCTCCTTTGCTGAGATAATCCATCCCACCTCACAGGTGTGCCATACCAAGATGCTGATTAGACACCATGATTAGTGCACAGGTGTGCCTTAGACTGCCCACAATAAAAGGCCACTCTGAAAGGTGCAGTTTTATCACACAGCACAATGCCACAGATGTCGCAAGATTTGAGGGAGCGTGCAATTGGCATGCTGACAGCAGGAATGTCAACCAGAGCTGTTGCTCGTGTGTTGAATGTTCATTTCTCTACCATAAGCCGTCTCCAAAGTCGTTTCAGAGAATTTGGCAGTACATCCAACCAGCCTCACAACCGCAGACCACATGTAACCACACCAGCCTAGGACCTCCACATCCAGCATGTTCACATCCAAGATCGTCTGAGACCAGCCACTCGGACAGCTGCTGAAACAATCGGTTTGCATAACCAAAGAATTTCTGCACAAACTGTCAGAAACCATCTCAGGGAAGCTCATCTGCATGCTCGTCGTCCTCATCGGGGTCTCGACCTGACTCCAGTTCGTCGTCGCAACCGACTTGAGTGGGCAAATGCTCACATTTGCTGGCGTTTGGCACATTGGAAAGGTGTTCTCTTCACGGATGAATCCCGGTTCACACTGTTCAGGGCAGATGGCAGACAGCGTGTGTGGCGTCGTATGGGTGAGCTGTTTTCTGATGTCAATGTTGTGGATCGAGTGGCCCATGGTGGCGGTGGGGTTATGGTATGGGCAGGCATCTGTTATGGACAAAGAACACAGGTGCATTTTATTGATGCCATTTTGAATGCACAGAGATACCGTGACGAGATCCTGAGGCCCATTGTTGTGCCATACATCCAAGAACATCACCTCATGTTGCAGCAGGATAATGCACAGCCCCATGTTGCAACGATCTGTACACAATTCTTGGAAGCTGAAAATGTCCCAGTTCTTGCATGGCCAGCATACTCACCGGACATGTCACCCATTGAGCATGTTTGGGATGCTCTGGACCGGCGTATACGACAGCGTGTACCAGTTCCTGCCAATATCCAGCAACTTCGCACAGCCATTGAAGAGGAGTGGACCAACATTCCACAGGCCACAGCTGACAACCTGATCAACTCTATGCGAAGGAGATGTGTTGCACTGCATGAGGCAAATGGTGGTCACACCAGATACTGACTGGTATCCCCCCCAATAAAGCAAAACTGCACCTTTCAGAGTGGCCTTTTATTGTGGGCAGTCTAAGGCACACATGTGCACTAATCATGGTGTCTAATCAGCATCTTGATATGGCACACCTGTGAGGTGGGATGGATTATCTCAGCAAAGGAGAAGTGCTCACTATCACAGATTTAGACTGGTTTGTGAACAATATTAGAGGGAAATGGTGATATTGTGTATGTGGAAAAAGTTTCAGAACTTTGAGTTCATCTCATACAAAATGGGAGCAAAACCAAAAGTGTTGTGTTTATATTTTTGTTGAGTGTAACAGACAAGGTAATATTGTTGTACCAGTGTGTGTTTTTTGCATACTTTTTGGTAAAATAAATATCAAATTCCATACCTTGCTACATTAGATGATGGACAACTATATTAGAGAGTGTACTAAATATGAAGAACCCTAAAACAGACCTTTATAAAGACGTATTCCAATATAAAGTCAATGGGGTCATTAAAGACCCCAATCAGTCATATTAGTTGCTAAAAAACTTGTTCGCTTGAGGGTTAACATTGAGGAATTACAGCGATTTTTATACACAATCCCTCATTTTCACAGGCTAACTAAATGAATAAACTAAATACAGTTTTGGGCGGACGTTTACATACACTCATCATTGGCATGAATGCCATTCTTATTTTGAGCTTTTAATGACATCTTTGAACTGTTCTTTGCCAGGGTGGAATGATTGTACAGCATACATCTTTAATGACTTTAAAAACAAGAATGGGGTGCACTTTTTAAAATTCATTTTGGATCTTCTCTAATCCACACGGGGTTAGAATTATACATACAGACTCAAATAAATATATACATTCACTTAGATATTTTAATAGGTGGTGCTGAAGGTTTAAAATGTCTTTTAACGTGAGAAGACCAAGGCCTATTAACTCCTCGTTAGTGACCGTGACCTTGGTAGTTTCCCTTTGCCAGCATAAAAAGGATGCATTTGACAGCACTCATTGGACTGGCCAATGCTCAAAACAATAGGAAAGTCCAAGAAACCCAGTGAAGCTCTAAGAAAGAGAATTGTATATTTGCGCAACTTGGGAAAGTCTGTTGGTGTTAGGGCTGCAGCTATCGAATAGTTTTGTAATTGAGTATTCTATCAATTATTTTATTGATTAATTGAGTAATTGGATAAAAAGTACTTTTGTGTTTTTAAACAATATCAGTAGTGGCGGGGCTCTCCCGAAGCAATGGCACAATGTCGCTGTGTCATCATGCAGATCTTTAAGTTTAGGGTTTCCTCTCTCCCTAGTTTCCCGGGTAATTATTTATTTTTTCACATTGTTAAGTGTTTTGGAGCTCTGCCAAACCATAAGCCCAGGTGATCTGTGAAATCTTCAGTCTGCAGACAGGACATTATTTTTTCTCTCTCTCTCTCTCTCTCTGTCTCTCTCTCGCTCTCTGCTATTCCACATTTTATTTGCACCTTTTATTTGCACCTTTTATCCGGGTTGTCTGTCCTTCCATCTGTCCGTCTGTTTGTCTGTCCGTCTGTCCGGTCGCAATTCGTTCGCCGCAACGTAGCTCTGCACCTATTGCTCACAGAAACGTAATATTTGGTGGGTACATGCCTTGGAGGAGTACTTTGCATGGGTTCGAAGACCAGTGACCTTGACCTACTTTTGAAGGTCACCAGTGGTCACAACTGTCCAATCCTTGGCCGCAACGTAGCTCGGCACCTATTGCTCGCAGAAACTTCATATTTGGTGGGTACATGCCTTGGAGGAGTACTTCACATGGGTTTGAAAGCCGGTGACCTGACCTACTTTTCAAGGTCACCAATGGTCACAACTGTCCAATCCTTCGCTGCAACATAGCTTGGCACAACATGCCTTGGAGGAGTACTTCGCATGGGTTCGAAGGCTGGTGACCTTGACCTACTTTTCAAGGTCACCAGTGGTCACAACTGTCAAATCCTTCACCTGAAATTTGTTCGCCACAATATACCTCGGCACCTATTGCTTGCAGAAACTTCATATTTGGTGGGTACATGCCTTGGAGGAGTACTTCACATGGGTTCAAAGGCCGTGACCTTGACCTACTTGTCAAGGTCACCAATGGTCAAAACTGTCCAATCCTTGGCCGCAACGGAGCGCGGCACCTATTGCTCCCAGAAACTTCATATTTGGTGGGTACATGCCTTGGAGGAGTACTTCGCATGGGTTTGAAATCCAGTGACCTTGTCCTACTTTTCAAGATCACCAGTGGTAACAACTGTCAAATCTTTCACTTGAAATTTGTTCACCGCCATGTGCCTTGGCACCTATTGCTCCCGAGAAACTTCATATTTGATGGGTACATGCCTTGGAGTAGTACTTCACATGGGTTTGAAGTCCAGTGACCTTGACCTACTTTTCAAGGTCACCAGTGGTCACAACTGTGAAATCCTTCACCTGAAATTTGTTCGCCGCAATGTACCTCAGCACCTATTGCTTGCAAAAACGTCATATTTGGTGAGTACATGCCTTGGAGGAGTACTTCGCATGGGTTTGACGTCCAGTGACCTTTACCTACTTTTAAAAAATTATCAATAGTTGCATTTGTTTGAAGGCTACCGACTTTTCTTTTTACTTTTTACTGTTGGCCACATCCTCTAAATAAATATAATGTCAATCTCCAATTTTTCCACTGTGTATCCCAGTTTACAGCAAACACACGAGGGTTCAACCAAATACCTACCCCACACATGAAAATTCTGTAAGGTATATCTTATATATTATATTCCAATTCTAAGGTGGAACTATGCCAGTATACAAAGGTATATCTAAATATCTAAAAAGGAAGAGTAAAAAAGGAGAGTAGAAAAGAGTAGAGTAGAGCCACTTAGGTGCCACATGTACATATTACTGCACTTTACATGGAAAATAGTACTGTGCGCGGGGCATTTCGTGACGAATGTCTCTAGGTATTACAGTGATTTATTCATTGTTTAGTGTATTACATGCTGCACAGAGTGCACCTCAAACCGAAATCAAATTCCTTCTTTTCTGTGGATTCTTTGGTGAATAACACAGCCTTTCAAAAATGGCTGTGGAGTGCAGCATTTCCACAAAAGCTGCACTGATAAATGAACATTGAAATGAACAGTCTGTTGATAAAAACTTTTATCAAGTCTGAATAAAAACATTTTTTTAATAGTTAAACATGATTCACTTAAAATGCGCATCCTTTCGCTTCATATGCGGAGGTGGAGAGCAGCCAGTGAACCAAACCGTGTTTGAAAAAAATATATACAAACACACTACTTCACTTTAAATGCACAATAAGTCAGTTTCAGATGATCAGCATGGACCCTTTCTCTTAAAGGCTTTGTTTTACTCAGCTTGCGGCTTTGTAAACTTGTAGCGTCATCTGCTACATTGATTAGCTCTTGCATTAGTTATGCGCATGTTCTACAGTCTTCTCTGTTTTTTTGTTGTTTTTTTTTTTGTTGTTGTTGTGGGAGCATTACAGTGATACATACAGGCCTGGCTTATGTACTACAGCATTAAATGAAGCCTCGAGGCAAAGAATTTTGTAATCAAATTTCAGCCTTACTTGGAGCCATTTCTAAACAACTGCAGAGTCCAAGATCATCATTTCAAACAACTGTACGTAAGTACAAGACATAAGATGTGTCACCACTTTGCCAAGGTCTGGAAGAAGACCCAAAATGTCACCCTCAAATGAGACGAAATTGGTTAGGATGTTGAGGAACAACCCAGGAACCACCAAAGCTCAGGCCTGGTAATAACTGGAAACTGCTGGAACACCAGTGTCACTGTCCACAGTGAAGCAAGTTTTATAGGACATCACCAGAAAGAAGCCCCTGCTCCAAATTAACACCTTCAAGCAAGACTGAAATTTGCATCTGCCTACATGGACAAGCCAAATGCCTTCTGAAGAAATGTTTTATGGTCAAATGAGACAAAGATTGAACTATCTGGCCCCAATGACAAGAAGTATCTTTGGAGGAGTAAAGGTGAGGCTTTCGAACCAAAGAATACTGTACCAACTGTCAAGCATGGTGGTGGTAGCATCATGCTCTGGTGCTGTTTTGCTGCTAGTGGTAGTGGTGCATTGCACAAAGTGAATGGAATAATAAAGAACGACT
Source organism: Thalassophryne amazonica (assembly GCF_902500255.1). Classification (NCBI taxonomy): domain Eukaryota; kingdom Metazoa; phylum Chordata; class Actinopteri; order Batrachoidiformes; family Batrachoididae; genus Thalassophryne; species Thalassophryne amazonica. Next base: position 69,432,755 of record NC_047106.1, on the reverse strand, counting down.
ACCTCTACACATTCTTCAAAGTCAGCTCAAATCAAGAGCTGGATGTTTGAAACTTGGCAACAGCTGGATGTTCCAAGAATGGTCCCACAACACATCAAAACTGGTTGTGGGTTAGATAAAGCAGGCTGTTACATAACATTAAGTAACAGGGTCTGCCTCGCCGGTTCTGCCGTGGTCCGTGGGCGTTCCAGCGCCACTGGGCCGCGTCCCTGTTGGTTCGTCATCTGCCCCGGTGGCTCTGGGGGCTGCCCTTCCTGGCCCCTGTGCCCTTCCACTGCCCTTTTATCCTGGTCTCTCCTGGAGCCCCGCGTCCTGGGCCCGTGGTCGCGGTCAGCCGTATGGCTCTGATGCGCCGGAATGGTCCATGTCATATGGTAAGGTTCTGTACTTTAGTCTTGGCCCAACACACCAGCCATACTAGTGATCGGATATTTAGCTGAGATCTGGGTCTCTGTATGTGGATGGTTGCGTGTTTGTGGCCATCACCACAATTCGGTTTTGGGTGCTCTTAAGGGGATTAACACTCTGGTGTCCGAGATTAGGGTATGGATGCTCACTAATTAGACAACAGACTTGCTGTCACTGTTTGTTCATGTTTGGTTGTTTGTCCTGATAGGTTGTATGGTTGAGGCTCTGTCTCCTCTGTGTCTCACTCAGTGGAGTCAAAAGTACACACATTTGTTACTTAAGTAGAAGTATAGATACTGCAGTTTAAAAACACTCTGTTGTGTGGGCCGCTGAAGAGGAGGTACTGCTGGCCCACCACCACCAGAGGGCGCCCTGCTTGGAGTGCGGGCTCCAAGCACGAGAGGGCGCCAGACCCAGAAGAAGTGACAGCTGTCACTCATCCTCTGCACCAGCTGTCACTCGTTCATCATCACCACCATAAAAGCCGGACTGCAACTCCACCTCCCTGCCGAGAAATCGACTACCATTACCAAGGTAATTTCTCTGTGAACTTAAGACTGTGTATCTGTCTAAACTCTTCTTTGCAGCCGTTTTCCTGTCGGTGAGACTCGTCTGTGGAGGTGGCGTTTGAGGTGTTCAGCGACGGCTTCGCAACACCTCACACCCAGATAAGTGCTCAAACAGGAGCTGCACGAGTGTGTGCTTGGAGGTGGAGGCGCTTCCTCCCTCGTTAACTGTGGATTTACTGAGTGTGCGGACTCACACTCACTCATCATATTTCTGCTTTCTGCCAGCAGTACCAGGGTCGACAGCCGAAGACAGAGGCCACCTGGGGACTCGGGACTTGGCGGCTCCGGTGTTCTTCAGACCGTCGGTGGTGGAAGCCGCGTGGGACGCAGCTTCTCTCTCATCGGGGGTCTTCTATCTTCGAGCCTGCCCACACGTCACCTGGTGTTAAATTGACTGTGCAGATTACAGTACGTTTCGTTGTGTATTATCGCAACATTAAATTGTTACCTTTTTGGCTTATTCATTGTCCGTTCATTTGCGCCCCCTGTTGTGGGTCCGTGCTATGACACCTTCCCAACAGGATTTCTCGGCCATCGTCATGGATTCCGAGGGGCGTCAACCCGAGCTTGAACGGCCAATGGAAGAGCCAGGAGCGCAGGCGTCAGCGGGAGGCGTGTTGAGTGAGCTGCAGCAGATCTTAACCGCCTTCACGGCTCGGTTAGATTTAGTGACCGAGCAGAATGTCCTCCTTCATCGGAGGGTGGAGGCTCTCACCGCCAGGGTGGAAGCGCGCGACCAGGGCGCTGCTGCAGCCACTCCTCTGGCTGGTCCTGGGCCTGTATCAGACGTTCCACTGGTCATTCAACGAACCCCCCCACTGTCCCCTGAAGCATACATAAGCCCTCCGGAACCGTACGGGGGCTGTGTCGAGACGTGCGCGGACTTCCTCATGCAGTGTTCGCTCGTCTTTTCACAGCGCCCTGTCATGTACGCATCAGACGCTAGCCGGGTGGCTTATGTTATTAATTTGCTTCGAGGAGAGGCACGCGCATGGGCTACGGCGCTATGGGAGCAGAATTCATGGCTCCTAACTTCTTATACTGGGTTTGTACGGGAGTTCAAACAAGTGTTTGATCATCCCAACAGAGGCGAGACCGCTTCGAACGTGCTGCTGTCGATGAGACAGGGGCGCCGTAGCGCAGCCGAGTATGCAGTCGACTTCCGCATCACGGCAGCGAGGTCCGGCTGGAATAACGTTGCGCTCCGCGCCGCCTTTGTAAACGGACTGTCCCCGGTCCTTAAGGAGCACCTACTGGCTAAGGAGGAACCGCGGGATTTTGACGGGCTTGTCGATTTAGTTATACGCTTAGACAACCGTTTAAACGAGCATCGTCGGGAGCAGGCCGGGGGGCGTGACCGGGCACGAGCCGTCCCTCCCCCTTCCGGTTCCGACAAGGTGACGTCGTCCCCACGCTTCACTGCCAGAGAGCTCCGTGTGGCTACAGCTCCCCCTGCTGAGGAGGCTATGGACACGAGCAGGGCCAAATTAAGATCAAATATCAGACAAAGGAGGCTGGCCCGCGGGGAGTGTTTTGTCTGCGGCTCTTGCAAGTACATGCAGAAGGACTGCCCCAAACGGTCAAACTACAACGCCCGTCCTTAGAAACTGGGCTAAGGGTGGGCCATAACACGCACGCGGGAAAACCCCGCAAATCTGCACGAATCCCAGTAACAATCCTTTGTGGGGATTTAACCCTTCACGCCCCAGCACTGGTAGACACGGGGTCTGAAGGGAATCTGCTGGACAGCAGATGGGTAAAGGAAGTAGGGCTCCCTCTGGTGGCTCTGCCGACACCATTGCGGGTGCGAGCACTAGATGGCACCCTGCTTCCATTAATCACACATCAGACACAACCAGTGACTTTGGTTGTGTCTGGGAATCACAGGGAGGAGATAGTGTTCCATGTAACACCTTCTACCTCCCGAGTGATTTTGGGCTTTCCATGGATGGTGAAGCACAATCCCCGGATAGATTGGCCGTCCGGGGTTGTCACGCAGTGGAGCGAAACCTGCCACCGGGAGTGTTTAGGATCCTCGGTCCCTCCCGGCACTACGGCTAATGAGGAGGTCAAAGTCCCCCCCAATCTATCGGCGGTGCCAAAGGAGTACCATGATCTTGCTGACGTTTTCAGCAAAGATCTGGCGCTCACTCTTCCCCCGCACCGACCGTATGATTGTGCCATCGATTTGGTCCCGGGCGCTGAGTACCCGTCCAGTAGGTTGTACAACCTCTCACGTCCGGAACGCGAATCAATGGAGACCTACATCCGGGACTCCTTAGCTGCCGGGCTGATCCGGAACTCCACCTCCCCGATGGGTGCGAGTTCCACCGCACTTCTTTGTCCTTCCTGGGGTTCATCATCTCCTCCAACTCCGTCGCCCCTGATCCGGCTAAGGTTGCGGCGGTGAGAGATTGGCCCCAACCAACAAGCCGCAGGAAACTACAGCAGTTCCTAGGCTTTGCAAATTTCTACAGGAGGTTCATTAAAGGTTACAGTCAGGTAGTTAGCCCCCTGACTGCCCTGACCTCCACCAAGGTCCCCTTCGCCTGGTCGGATCGGTGCGAAGCCGCGTTCCAGGAGTTAAAACGCCGGTTCTCGACTGCACCAGTTCTGGTGCAGCCTGATCCTGATCGCCAGTACATAGTAGAAGTGGACGCCTCTGACTCAGGGATAGGAGCCGTGCTGTCCCAGAGCGTGGAGGTTGATAAGGTTCTCCATCCTTGTGCCTTTTATTCCCGGAGGTTGACCCCCGCTGAACGGAACTATGACGTCGGCAATCGGGAACTTCTTGCAGTGAAGGAGGCTCTTGAAGAGTGGAGACACCTGCTGGAGGGGGCATCGTTGCCCTTCACGGTTTTCACGGACCATCGGAACCTGGAGTACATCCGGACCGCCAAGCGGCTGAACCCCAGGCAAGCCCGCTGGTCTCTGTTCTTCGGGCGCTTTGACTTCCAGATCACGTATCGCCCCGGGACCAAGAACCAAAAACCAGATGCATTGTCCCAGGTGCACGAAGAAGAAGCCAAAGCGGGGCTGTCGAACCCCACCGAGACCATCATCCCCGAGTCCACTGTCGTGGCCACCCTCACCTGGGATGTGGAGAAGACCGTCCGGGAGGCCCTGACAAGGAGCCCAGACCTGGGGACTGGCCCCAAGAACCGACTGTACGTCCCACCAGAGGCAAGAGCTGCCGTATTGGACTTCTGTCACGGGTCCAAGCTGTCCTATCATCCCGGAGTGCGTAGGACCGTGGCAGTAGTCCAGCAGTGCTTCTGGTGGGCGTCCCTGGAAACCGACGTCCGGGACTACGTCCAGGCCTGTACCATCTGCGCCAGGGGCAAGGCAGACCATCGGAGGATGACGGGCCTCCTCCAACCCCTGCCAGTGCCTCATCGCCCCTGGTCTCACATCGGCCTGGATTTCATCACGGGCCTCCCGCCGTCCCAGGGCAACACTGTGATTCTCACGATAGTGGACCGGTTCTCCAAGGCGGCCCACTTCGTGGCCCTCCCGAAGCTCCCGACGGCCCAGGAGACGGCAGACCTCCTGGTCCGCCACGTCATGCGGCTGCATGGGATACCATCGGACGTTGTATCAGATCGTGGTCCCCAGTTCTCTTCACAGGTGTGGAAGAGTTTCTGCAAGGAGCTGGGGGCCACCGTGAGTCTCTCGTCCGGGTACCACCCCCAGACCAACGGCCAGGCAGAGCGGGCCAACCAGGAGTTGGAGCAGGCCCTTCGGTGTGTCACCTCCGCGCATCCGGCGGCCTGGAGTCACCATCTGGCCTGGATCGAGTATGCCCACAACAGCCAAGTTTCGTCTGCTACCGGCCTCTCCCCTTTTGAGGCATGTTTGGGGTACCAGCCCCCATTGTTCCCACTGGTGGAGGGAGAGGTCGGTGTGCCCTCGGTCCAGGCCCACCTCAGGAGGTGCCGCCGGGTGTGGCGGACCGCCCGCTCTGCCCTATTACAGGCCCGGACGAGGGCTAAGACCCATGCGGACCGCCGACGTTCCCCGGCCCCCACATACCGGCCCGGGCAGGAGGTGTGGCTTTCAACAAAGGACATCCCCCTTTGTGTGGACTCCCCTAAGTTAAAGGACAGGTACATTGGACCATTTCAAATCCTCAAGATCATCAACCCGGCCGCAGTGAAGCTCTGACTCCCGGCTTCACTGCGGATCCACCCTGTATTCCACGTGTCCCGCATCAAGCCATACCGCACCTCGCCCCTCTGTGCACCTGGACCTACGCCGCCTCCTGCCCGGCTCATCGACGGGGAGCCTGCTTGGACGGTCCGCAGGCTCCTGGACGTCCGTCGTAAGGGCCGGGGGTTCCAATACCTGGTGGACTGGGAGGGGTATGAACCTGAAGAACGCTCCTGGGTGAAGAGGAGCTTCATCCTGGACCCGGCCCTCCTGGCCGAGTTCTACGCAAGACACCCGGACAAGCCTGGTCGGGCGCCAGGAAGCGCCCGTTGAGGGGGGGGTCCTGTTGTGTGGGCCGCTGAAGAGGAGGTACTGCTGGCCCACCACCACCAGAGGGCGCCCTGCTTGGAATGCGGGCTCCAAGCACGAGAGGGCGCCAGACCCAGAAGAAGTGACAGCTGTCACTCATCCTCTGCACCAGCTGTCACTCGTTCATCATCACCACCATAAAAGCCGGACTGCAACTCCACCTCCCCGCTGAGAAATCGACTACCATTACCAAGGTAATTTCTCTGTGAACTTAAGACTGTGTATCTGTCTAAACTCTTCTTAGCAGCCGTTTTCCTGTCGGTGAGACTCGTCTGTGGAGGTGGCGTTTGAGGTGTTCAGCGACGGCTTCGCAACACCTCCCACTCAGATAAGTGCTCAAACAGGAGCTGCACGAGTGTGTGCTTGGAGGTGGAGGCGCTTCCTCCCTCGTTAACTGTGGATTTACTGAGTGTGCGGACTCACACTCACTCATCATATTTCTGCTTTCTGCCAGCAGTACCAGGGTCGACAGCCGAAGACAGAGGCCACCTGGGGACTCGGGACTTGGCGGCTCCGGTGTTCTTCAGACCGTTGGTGGTGGAAGCCGTGTGGGACGCAGCTTCTCTCTCGTCGGGGGTCTTCTATCTTCGAGCCTGCCCACACGTCACCTGGTGTTAAATTGACTGTGCAGATTACAATACGTTTCGTTGTGTATTATCGCAACATTAAATTGTTACCTTTTTGGCTTATTCATTGTCCGTTCATTTGCGCCCCCTGTTGTAAAAGTGAAAACGTATGTGCTCCAAAACCTACTTAAAGTATAAAAGTATAAAGTAACCTTTAAAAAAAAAAAAAGTAGATGCCACTATATGAATTGAAAGCTTAATTTAAAAACTGATTCGTTCTACATGTGGCACAAGACCAAAACCCAAAATTACCCCCTAACACCACCTGCACGAAAATGTTTCAATTCTAGAAGCTCTGAAATGCAATCTGGGACTATTCCAGACAATAAACTGCAGTGAGTGCAGCATCCATTTAGTGAAGGAAAAAAAAAGCAACAAAAAACACAACTTTCCTTATTCAAATTCATTCCAGTAGTATTCTGCTCTTACTAGGATGCAGCAGTTTTCTAGTTTGGCAGATAGTTCTGGAGGAAATCACTGAAGAAATTAACACATTGAAAATATGGTTTGACTGAAACAAAGTGTGATTAAATAAAACAGGGATGAAGTGGAGGTGTAAGAGTCACTAGGTGTTCACAGGAAACATTTATTTATGTATGTATGTATTTATTTATGTATGTTCATTGTTATATTTTCTGTTGTGTTTCTATTCAGGTTCTTTTTGCCTCTTTCTCTAAAATTGTATATAATAATCATTAGATTATTAATATATAAACAAAAGTAAATTTAAGAAATATTACAATTTGAAAACAAATGCACCCGAACGTGATGAGAGCTGCAGTTGCTTAATGCTAACTTTTAACATTGAAAATGCCATAGACATGCTAACGCGTTAGCATCGCTCCCGTTTTTAAGTTATAAAATACATCTATCAACTGTTTCAGAAGACCATAACAGGTCGGTTTAACATAGAAAAGGTAAATAATACTCACAGAAGTATGCTCTTTAGGGTTTTAGCCGGGGAAAATTAAGCGAAAGAAAGAAAGAATAAACGAAGCAATAGGTCGAAGCATTGCTTCAATCTGCGAACCACTGCTTCGATTGGTTCACGGTTCAAAGCAAAGCCGTGCTGCAGAAAAGTTGATTACAGGCGCACATGACGTGAAATATATATATATATATAAACATTAAACTGAAGCCAAGAGTAACGAGGCTGTTTGTTTTAAAAATGTAAGGAATAGAAAGTACAGATACTTGTGTGAAAATGTAGTGAGTAGAAGTCAGAAGTAGGCAGAAAAATAAGTAATGGAGTAAAGTATAGATACCTAAAAAGTGTACTTAAGTACAGTAACGAAGTATTTGTACTTCGTTACTTGACACCTCTGGTCTCACTTCACAATTACTGTCTTCACCACTTGTCGTTTGTTCTTGTCTGTCTTTGTGTTGTTTTGGTGGTCAGCCCTTCCTGATAGAAGTTGTCGGTTGGCTTTGAGTAGGATGTTGAAGGCTGATCGGGAAGGGCGGATGGGGGTCACACACACAGACACACACACACACCACTTTCACTCACGCACTACATACCTTCTGTCAAGTAAGAATAAATTGCATATATGTGTATTAATGTTCACAAATGGTTCTGCCAGTGTGGCACTTACCATTACTATATGCAGATGGGGGGGGGCATTAAGCTGTTGTGTTTACTGGATGGCCTTCCCAAAGCCCTGACCTCAACCCTATTGAAATGTGTGGACTAAGCTTAAAAGTCATGCCAGGAAACCAACCAGTTTAAATGAACTCTTCTATTTCTGCCAAGAAAAGTGGTTAAATATCCAGCCAGAAACAAAAGCATCTGGTTGAGGTAAGAAGAAAAAAGAAGAAGGAACAAGAATCAAACATAAAAGCACATTCATTCTTCAGGGAACTTACCTCATTCACCAATTAACTCGTATATCTGTGAGAGTACGAATAAAATTTGAGTGGTTCAGACCTGTCACAGCAGTTGTGCCATTAATCTGCTGTCATCCGAAGGTTTCAATAATTGACTGTATGTTTTAGGACATCTAAGTAGTTTCAGTTTGAAAATCCTACACAGATTATGCTTCATGAATGTTGAGGTTATTCTGTCTTACTGTTGAGTCTAAGTGAAGTGTAATATCTTTGTATTCTTGCTGTTGTCCCTTTGGCTGCTCTCATTTTGTTTGAGGTTGAAACAACAGATACAGTCAGATCCACATTGGTATTTGGCACAAGTTTTATGCTGGATGCTTTTCTTGATGCAGCTCCAGTTGTACGTGGAGAAACACACAGCCCCTGGTGTTCCAAAATAGGTCTCCCACACAGCTTAGCTTCTGAGATCTGACAGGATCAGGCTTACATAGAGCAGACTGTCTGTCTATCATTGTATTCCTATAGTCTCCTGATTTTCATTTATATTGACTCTTCAGTGCTCTAGCTACAATTTAAAGAAATCAATAAAAATATTACATTCACCAATTAGGAATTACAACTATTTGTATGTACAGTGCCTCCATTTTCTGGACCCACAATGGTATGAACAAAGTAAATATAAAAATTATTTTTAATACAAATCATCACTTTCACAGCTAATTTTGAAAGCCTTCGAATGACCAAACTATTATAATGACTGAAATGACCAAGTGGGATCATTTATGAGCCCATTATATTTTATGCAAGAATCCTTTTTTTTTTCCTTCATGGCTCTGTTTTTGCTTATCATACCTAAACTGCTTCCTTTATTGTGATAGATACATTAAAATGCTACAATGTATTGAATTATGGTTTTCAAACATTTTTATGCTATAATAGACTGTTTGTTGCCATATCAAAATCAGATCAAATCAAATCAATTTTATTTATATAGCGCCAAATCACAACAAACAGTTGACCCAAGGCACTTTATATTGTAAGGCAAAAGCCATACAATAATTACAGAAAAACCCCAACGGTCAAAACGACCCCTGTGAGCAAGCACTTGGCGACAGTGGGAAGGAAAAACTCCCATTTAACAGGAAGAAACCTCCAACAGAACCAGGCTCAGGGAGGGGCAGTCTTCTGCTGGGACTGGTTGGGGCTGAGGGGAGAGAATCAGGAAAAAGACATGCAGTGGAAGAGAGCAGAGATCAATCACTAATGATTAAATGCAGAGTTGTGCATACAGAGCAAAAAGAGAGAGAAACACTCAGTGCATCATGGGAACCCCCCAGCAGTCTACGTCTATAGCAGCATAACTAAGGGATGGTTCAGGGTCACCTGATCCAGCCCTAACTATAAGCTTTAGCAAAAAGGAAAGTTTTAAGCCTAATCTTAAAAGTAGAGAGGGTGTCTGTCTCCGTCATCCGAATTGGGAGCTGGTTCCAGAGGAGAGGAGCCTGAAAGCTGAAGGCTCTGCCTCCCATTTTACTCTTACAAACCCTAGAAACTACAAGTAAGCCTGCAGTCTGAGAGCAAAGCGCTCTATTGGGGTGATATGGTACTACAACCCCTGGCAAAAATTATGGAATCACCGGCCTCAGAGGATGTTCATTCAGTTGTTTAATTTTGTAGAAAAAAAGCGGATCACAGACATGACACAAAACTAAAGTCATTTCAAATGGCAACTTTCTGGCTTTAAGAAACACTATAAGAAATCAAGAAAAAAAGATTGTGGCAGTCAGTAACAGTTACTTTTTTAGACCAAGCAGAGGAAAAAAATATGGAATCACTCAATTCTGAGGAAAAAATTATGGAATCACCCTGTAAATTTTCATCCCCCAAATTAACACCTGCATCAAATCAGATCTGCTCATTGACATTGACCCTATGCCATGACATTGACCCTATGTGTCTTTTTGCAAGGAATGTTTTTGCAGTTTTTGCTCTATGGCAAGATGCATTATCATCCTGAAAAATGATTTCATCATCCCCAAACATCCTTTCAATTGTCCAAAATATCAACATAAACTTGTGCATTTATTGATGATGTAATGACAGCCATCTCCCCAGTGCCTTTACCTGACATGCAGCCCCATATCATCAATGACTGTGGAAATTTACATGTTCTCTTCAGGCAGTCATCTTTATAAATCTCATTGGAAAGGCACCAAACAAACGTTCCAGCATCATCACCTTGCCCAATGCAGATTCGAGATTCATCACTGAATATGACTTTCATCCAGTCATCCACAGTCCACAATTGCTTTTCCTTAGCCCATTGTAACCTTGTTTTTTTCTGTTTAGGTGTTAATGATGCCTTTCGTTTAGCTTTTCTGTATGTAAATCCCATTTCCTTTAGGCGGTTTCTTACAGTTCGGTCACAGACGTTGACTCCAGTTTCCTCCCATTCGTTCCTCATTTGTTTTGTTGTACATTTTTCGATTTTTGAGACATATTGCTTTAAGTTTTTTGTCTTGACGCTTTGTCTTCCTTGGTCTACCAGTATGTTTGCCTTTAACAACCTTCCCATGTTGTTTGTATTTGGTCCAGAGTTTAGACACAGCTGACTGTGAACAACCAACATCTTTTGCAACATTGCGTGATGATTTACTCTCTTTTAAGAGTTTGATAATCCTCTCCTTTGTTTCAATTGACATCTCTCGTGTTGGAGCCATGATTCATGTCAGTCCATTTGGTGCAACAGCTCTCCAAGGTGTGTTCACTCCTTTTTAGATGCAGACTAACGAGCAGATCTGATATGATGCAGGTGTTAGTTTTGGGGATGAAAATTTACAGGGTGATTCCATCATTTTTTCCTCAGAATTGAGTGATTCCATATTTTTTTTCCTCTGCTTGGTCTAAAAAGTAACCGTTACTGACTGCCACAATCTTTTTTTCTTGATTTCTTATAGTGTTTCTTAAAGCCAGAAAGTTGCCATTTGAAATGACTTTAGTTTTGTGTCATGTCTGTGATCTGCTTTTTTACTACAAAATTAAACAACTGAATGAACATCCTCCGAGGCCGGTGATTCCATAATTTTTGCCAGGGGTTGTATGAGGTCCCTAAGATAAGATGGGACCTGATTATTCAAAACCTTATAAGTAAGAAGAAGAATTTTAAATTCTATTCTAGAATTAACAGGAAGCCAATGAAGAGAGGCCAATATGGGTGAAATATGCTCTCTCCTTCTAGTCCCCGTCAGTACTCTAGCTGCGGCATTTTGAATTAACTGAAGGCTTTTCAGGGAACTTTTAGGACAACCTGATAATAATGAATTACAATAGTCCAGCCTAGAGGAAATAAATGCATGAATTAGTTTTTCAGCATCACTCTGAGACAAGACCTTTCTAGTTTTAGAGATATTGCGCAAATGCAAAAAAGCAGTCCTACATATTTGCTTAATATGCGCATTGAAGGACATATCCTGATCAAAAATGACTCCAAGATTTCTCACAGTACTACTAGAGGTCAGGGTAATGCCATCCAGAGTAAGGATCTGGTTAGACACCATGTTTCTAAGATTTGTGGGGCCAAATACAATAACTTCAGTTTTATCTGAATTTAAAAGCAGGAAATTAGAGGTCATCCATGTCTTTATGTCTGTAAGGCATTCCTGCAGTTTAACTAATTGGTGTGTGTCCTCTGGCTTCATGGATAGATAAAGCTGGGTATCATCTGTGTAACAATGAAAATTTAAGCAATGCTTTCTAATAATACTGCCTAAGGGAAGCATGTATAAAGTGAATAAAATTGGTCCTAGCACAGAACCTTGTGGAACTCCATAATTAACCTTAGTCTGTGAAGAAGACTCCCCATTTACATGAACAAATTGTAATCTATTAGATAAATATGATTCAACCCACCGCAGCGCAATGCCTTTAATACCTATGGCATGCTCTAATCTCTGTAATAAAATTTTATGGTCAACAGTATCAAAAGCAGCACTGAGGTCTAACAGGACAAGCACAGAGATGAGTCCACTGTCTGAGGCCATAAGAAGATCATTTGTAACCTTCACTAATGCTGTTTCTGTACTATGATGAATTCTAAAACCTGACTGAAACTCTTCAAATAGACCATTCCTCTGCAGATGATCACTTAGCTGTTTTACAAATACACTTTCAAGAATTTTTGAGAGAAAAGGAAGGTTGGAGATTGGCCTATAATTAGCTAAGATAGCTGGGTCAAGTGATGGCCTTTTAATGGTAGGGCTTCCTTGAGCAGCCTGGTAGGAATGGGGTCAAATAGAAATGTTGATGGTTTGGAGGAAGTAACTAATGAAAATAACTCAGACAGAACAATCGGAGAGAAAGAGTCTAACCAAATACCAGCATTACTGAAAGCAGCCAAAGATAACGATATGTCTTGATATGAGTATTTTTTTCTCTAATAGTTAAAATTTTATTAGCAAAGAAAGTCATGAAGTCATTACTAGTTAAAGTTAAAGGAATACTCGGCTCAATAGAGCTCTGACTCTTTGTCAGCCTGGCTACAGTGCTGAAAAGAAACCTGGGGTTGTTCTTATTTTCTTCAATTAGTGATGAGTAGTAAGATGTCCTAGCTTTACGGAGGGCTTTTTTATAGAGCAACAGACTCTTTTTCCAGGCTAAGTGAAGATCTTCTAAATTAGTGAGATGCCATTTCCTCTCCAACTTACGGGTTATCTGCTTTAAGCTGCCAGTTTGTGAGTTATACCATGGTGTCAGGCACTTCTGATTTAAGGCTCTCTTTTTCAGAGGAGCTACAGCATCCAAAGTTGTGCTCAATGAGGATGTAAAACTACTGACGAGATAATTTATCTCACTCACAGAGTTTAGGTAGCTACTCTGCACTGTGTTGGTATATGGCATTGGAGAACATAACAAAGAAGGAATCATATCCTTAAACCTAGTTACAGTGCTTTCCGAAAGACTTCTACTGTAATGAAACTTACGAGGTCTATTAGAAAAGTATCCGACCTTATTATTTTTTTCAAAAACCATATGGATTTGAATCACATGTGATTACATCAGACATGCTTGAACCCTCGTGGGCATGCGAGAGTTTTTTCACACCTGTCGGTTACGTCATTCGCCTGTGGGCAGTCTTTGAGTGAGGAGTGGCCCACCCTCTCGTCGATTTTTTCATTGTTTAGGAATTGCTCAGAGACTGCTGCTTTGTTTGATCAAAATTTTTTCAAAAACTGTAAGGCACAACTGAGTGGACACCATTCGATAAATTCAGCTGGTTTTCGGTAAACATTTTAACGGCTGATGAGAGATTTTGGTCTGACACCACGGCGCCTGACGGCGATCTGCGCTCCGAGGCGGCGTCGTCTCGCTGTTTCAAGCTGAAAACTTCCTAATTTCAGGCTCTGTGGACCCAAGACGTCGTGAGATAACAGAGAACTTTCAGAAGAAGTCGGGATCAGGAGTTTATGCGGACATTCCACTGTTAAAGGAGATTTTGTAATGAAAGAACGTGCGGGCAGATTCGCATGTCGGGCCGGACCCGACCGCGGGGGGTCGCAACAGGAAAAACACCTCCATTGGAAACCTTAACGGACAAGTTGGAACATGCCCAGCTGTTAAACAATTTCTCAGATACTCACTTGTTGAAAGCCATCAAAAGCCGCCTGAATTTTACAAATGGTTTTCAACACGGAGGTGTTTTTCCTGTCGCGGGACAGACGGATTTGCATCGTCGTCACGGAACCGACTCGGCAAATTTGCCCGCACGTTCTTTCTGAAACTTGTCTGTTCTCTGACGATGTCCTGGGTGAACAGAGCCTTAAATTAGGATGTTTTCAGATCGAAACAGCCAGACAGACGCCACCTCTGACCGCGCCGCGCCGATCCGCTTTGTGAGCTGTCCTTAAAGCGAAAGAAACTCCACAACCTCTCATCAGCCGTTAAACTTTTCACCGAAAACCAGCAGAATTTCTCGAATAGTGTCCACTCGGATATCCTTCACAGGTCCTGAAAAAATTTTGATAAAGCAACGCGCACCATCTCCAGCAGCGTCTCAGACAAAGGATTTCAGCCGAGAGGGCTGGACCAGTGCTCACTCAAAGTCTGCCCACAGGCGGATGACATCACCAACATGTGTGAAAAAACTCATGCATGCGCATGAGGTTTCAAGCATGTCTGGTGTAATCGCACGTGATTCAAATCCATATAGGGTTTTTTTTTTTATAAAACTGCCGATTAGTTTTCTAATAAACCTCGTATTCCCCACTGCTGGGTAGTCCATTAAAGTAAATGTAAATGTTATTAAGAAATGATCAGACAGAAGGGGATTTTCAGGGAATACTGTTAAGTCTTCAATTTCCATACCATAAGTCAGAACAAGCTCTAAAGTATGGTTAAAGTGGTGGGTGGACTCATTTACATTTTGAGCGAAGCCAATTGAGTCTAATAATAGATTAAATGCAGTGTTGAGGCTGTCATTCTCAGCATCTATGTGGATGTTAAAATCGCCCACTATAATTATCTTATCTGAGCTAAGCACTAAGTCAGACAAAAGGTCTGAAAATTCACAGAGAAACTCACAGTAACGACCAGGTGGACGATAGATAACAACAAATAAAACTGGTTTTTGGGACTTCCAATTTGGATGGACAAGACTAAGAGTCAAGCTTTCAAATGAATTAAAGCTCTGTCTGGGTTTTTGATTAATTAATAAGCTGGAGTGGAAGATTGCTGCTAATCCTCCCCCTCGGCCTGTGCTACGAGCATTCTGACAGTTAGTGTGACTCTGGGGTGTTGACTCATTTAAACTAACATACAGGTTTCTGTAAGGCAGAATAAATCAATATGTTGATCAATTATTATATCATTTACTAACAGGGACTTAGAAGCGAGAGACCTAATGTTTAACCTAACGGTGCCTGCTCCCAGACTAAAACAGTTAAATGTGGTCTATTAAACATTAGGTCTCTCTCTTCTAAGTCCCTGTTGGTAAATTATATAATTGATCAACATATTGATTTATTCTGCCTTACAGAAACCTGGTTACAGCAGGATGAATATG
This sequence comes from Thalassophryne amazonica, assembly GCF_902500255.1. Lineage (NCBI taxonomy): Eukaryota > Metazoa > Chordata > Actinopteri > Batrachoidiformes > Batrachoididae > Thalassophryne > Thalassophryne amazonica. Next base: position 69,417,750 of record NC_047106.1, on the reverse strand, counting down.
TTAGTTTAAATGCGTCAACACCCCCGAGTCACACTAACTGTCAGAATGCTCGTAGCATGGGCCGGGGCGGAGGATTAGCAGCAATCTTCCATTCCAGCTTATTAATTAATCAAAAACCCAGACAGAGCTTTAATTCATTTGAAAGCTTGACTCTTAGTCTTGTCCATCCAAATTGGAAGTCCCAAAAACCAGTTTTATTTGTTATTATCTATCGTCCACCTGGTCGTTACTGTGAGTTTCTCTGTGAATTTTCAGACCTTTTGTCTGACTTAGTGCTTAGCTCAGATAAAATAATTATAGTGGGCGATTTTAACATCCACACAGATGTTGAGAATGACAGCCTCAACACTGCATTTAATCTATTATTAGACTCTATTAGCTTTGCTCAAAAAGTAAATGAGTCCACCCACCACTTTAATCATATCTTAGATCTTGTTCTGACTTATGGTATGGAAATAGAAGACTTAACAGTATTCCCTGAAAACTCCCTTCTGTCTGATCATTTCTTAATAACATTTACATTTACTCTGATGGACTACCCAGCAGTGGGGAATAAGTTTCATTACACTAGAAGTCTTTCAGAAAGCGCTGTAACTAGGTTTAAGGATATGATTCCTTCTTTATGTTCTCTAATGCCATATACCAACACAGTGCAGAGTAGCTACCTAAACTCTGTAAGTGAGATAGAGTATCTCGTCAATAGTTTTACATCCTCATTGAAGACAACTTTGGATGCTGTAGCTCCTCTAAAAAAGAGAGCTTTAAATCAGAAGTGCCTGACTCCGTGGTATAACTCACAAACTCGTAGCTTAAAGCAGATAACCCGTAAGTTGGAGAGGAAATGGCGTCTCGCTAATTTAGAAGATCTTCACTTAGCCTGGAAAAAGAGTCTGTTGCTCTATAAAAAAGCCCTCCGTAAAGCTAGGACATCTTTCTACACATCACTAATTGAAGAAAATAAGAACAACCCCAGGTTTCTTTTCAGCACTGTAGCCAGGCTGACAAAGAGTCAGAGCTCTATTGAGCTGAGTATTCCATTAACTTTAACTAGTAATGACTTCATGACTTTCTTTGCTAACAAAATTTTAACTATTAGAGAAAAAATTACTCATAACCATCCCAAAGACGTATCGTTATCTTTGGCTGCTTTCAGTGATGCCGGTATTTGGTTAGACTCTTTCTCTCCGATTGTTCTGTCTGAGTTATTTTCATTAGTTACTTCATCCAAACCATCAACATGTTTATTAGACCCCATTCCTACCAGGCTGCTTAAGGAAGCCCTACCATTATTTAATGCTTCGATCTTAAATATGATCAATCTATCTTTGTTAGTTGGCTATGTACCACAGGCTTTTAAGGTGGCAGTAATTAAACCATTACTTAAAAAGCCATCACTTGACCCACCTATCTTAGCTAATTATAGGCCAATCTCCAACCTTCCTTTTCTCTCAAAAATTCTTGAAAGGGTAGTTGTAAAACAGCTAACTGATCATCTGCAGAGGAATGGTCTATTTGAAGAGTTTCAGTCAGGTTTTAGAATTCATCATAGTACAGAAACAGCATTAGTGAAGGTTACAAATGATCTTCTTATGGCCTCGGACAGTGGACTCATCTCTGTGCTTGTTCTGTTAGACCTCAGTGCTGCTTTTGATACTGCTGATTACAGAGATTAGAGCATGCCATAGGTATTAAAGGCACTGCGCTGCGGTGGTTTGAATCATATTTGTCTAATAGATTACAATTTGTTCATGTAAATGGGGAATCTTCTTCACAGACTAAAGTTAATTATGGAGTTCCACAAGGTTCTGTGCTAGGACCAATTTTATTCACTTTATACATGCTTCCCTTAGGCAGTATTATTAGACGGTATTGCTTAAATTTTCATTGTTACGCAGATGATACCCAGCTTTATCTATCCATGAAGCCAGAGGACACACACCAATTAGCTAAAATGCAGGATTGTCTTACAGACATAAAGACATGGATGACCTCTAATTTCCTGCTTTTAAACTCAGATAAAACTGAAGTTATTGTACTTGGCCCCACAAATCTTAGAAACATGGTGTCTAACCAGATCCTTACTCTGGATGGCATTACCCTGACCTCTAGTAATACTGTGAGAAATCTTGGAGTCATTTTTGATCAGGATATGTCATTCAAAGCGCATATTAAACAAATATGTAGGACTGCTTTTTTGCATTTACGCAATATCTCTAAAATCAGAAAGGTCTTGTCTCAGAGTGATGCTGAAAAACTAATTCATGCATTTATTTCCTCTAGGCTGGACTATTGTAATTCATTATTATCAGGTTGTCCTAAAAGTTCCCTAAAAAGCCTTCAGTTAATTCAAAATGCTGCAGCTAGAGTACTGACGGGGACTAGAAGGAGAGAGCATATCTCACCCATATTGGCCTCTCTTCATTGGCTTCTTGTTAATTCTAGAATAGAATTTAAAATTCTTCTTCTTACTTATAAGGTTTTGAATAATCAGGTCCCATCTTATCTTAGGGACCTCGTAGTACCATATCACCCCAATAGAGCGCTTCGCTCTCAGACTGCAGGCTTACTTGTAGTTCCTAGGGTTTGTAAGAGTAGAATGGGAGGCAGAGCCTTCAGCTTTCAGGCTCCTCTCCTGTGGAACCAGCTCCCAATTCAGATCAGGGAGACAGACACCCTCTCTACTTTTAAGATTAGGCTTAAAACTTTCCTTTTTGCTAAAGCTTATAGTTAGGCTGGATCAGGTGACCCTGAACCATCCCTTAGTTATGCTGCTATAGACGTAGACTGCTGGGGGGTTCCCATGATGCACTGTTTCTTTCTCTTTTTGCTCTGTATGCACCACTCTGCATTTAATCATTAGTGATCGATCTCTGCTCCCCTCCACAGCATGTCTTTTTCCTGGTTCTCTCCCTCAGCCCCAACCAGTCCCAGCAGAAGACTGCCCCTCCCTGAGCCTGGTTCTGCTGGAGGTTTCTTCCTGTTAAAAGGGAGTTTTTCCTTCCCACTGTAGCCAAGTGCTTGCTCACAGGGGGTCGTTTTGACCGTTGGGGTTTTACATAATTATTGTATGGCCTTGCCTTACAATATAAAGCGCCTTGGGGCAACTGTTTGTTGTGATTTGGCGCTATATAAAAAAATTGATTGATTGATTGATTGATTGATTGATTGATTGATTGATTGATTGATTTAATAAACCACATTTAACTGTTTTAGTCTGTGGTGCAGTTGAAGGTGCTATATTATTTTTTTCTTTTTGAATTTTTATGCTTAAATAGATTTTTACTGGTTGTTGGTGGTCTGGGAGCAGGCACCATCTCTACGGGGATGGGGTATTGGGGGGATGGCAGGGGGAGAGAAGCTGCAGAGAGGTGTGTAAGACTACAACTCTGTTTCCTGGTCCCAACCCTGGATAGTCACGGTTTTGAGGGTTTAATAAAATTGGCCAGATTTCTAGAAATTAGAGCTGCTCCATCCAAAGTGGGATGGATGCCGTCTCTCCTAACAAGACCAGGTTTTCCCCAGAAGCTTTGCCAATTATCTATGAAGCCCACCTCATTTTTTGGACACCACTCAGCCAGCCAGCAATTCAAGGAGAACATGCGGCTAAACATGTCACTCCCGGTCCGATTGGGGAGGGGCCCAGAGAAAACTACAGAGTCCGACATTGTTTTTGGAAAGTTACACGCCGATTCAATGTTAATTTTAGTGACCTCCGATTGGCGTAACCGGGTGTCATTACTGCCGACGTGAATTACAATCTTACCAAATTTACGCTTAACCTTAGCCAGCAGTTTCAAATTTCCTTCAATGTCACCTGCTCTGGCCCCCGGAAGACAATTGACTATGGTTGCTGGTGTCGCTAACTTCACATTTCTCAAAACAGAGTCGCCAATAACCAGAGTTTGTTCCTCGGCGGGTGTGTCACCTGGCGGGGAAAAACGATTAGAGATGTGAACGGGTTGGTGGTGTACACGGGGCTTCTGTTTAGGACTACGCTTCCTCCTCACAGTCATCCAGCCGGCCTGCTTTCCTGGCTGCTCGGGATCTGCTGGGGGACAGCTAATGGCGGCTAAGCTACCTTGGTCTGCACCAACTACAGGGGCCTGGCTAGCTGTAGGATTTTCCAAGGTGCGGAGCCAAATCTCCAATTCGCCCAGCCTGGCCTCCAAAGCTACGAATAAGATACACTTATTACAAGTACCATTACTGCTAAAGAAGGCTGAGGAATAACTAAACATTTCACACCCAGAGCAGAAAAGTACGGGAGAGACAGGAGAAGCCGCCATGCTAAACCGGCTAAGAGCTAGTAACTGCGCTAAGCTAGCGGATGCCTAAAAACACACAAAGTGAATAATGTGTAAATAATTTAAAGGTGATTCAGCAGAGGGAGTGCTTTAGTTAAGGCATGTGAAGATTACACTGTGAAACAAATCGTTATCTAGTTATCTAGATCAATCTAACTACGCAGATTAAACAGCTAACAGATTCAGCAAAGCACCGCTGTGCTCCGGAACAGGAAGTGATACAATACCGCAGTGAGAGCCAACCACCAGTAGAGGCAAGCAAGCCTCTACTGGTGGCTTGCTTCAAGGGTGCTTCAAGGGTGGATTCTTTATGTTGTCCTGCATGAGACGCCGATCTGGAGGAGGAGAATTTCTTTCCCATTTTGTTCCATTTTTGCTGGTGTATAGCATGTAAATCCTATTCTGATCAGGAGGGCCATTGTTTCCGGCAGACTGACAATCTAGTAGGCCTACTGGGGGCAATTCTTGGTCTCTGGTTCTTCCACAGGCTCGTCCATGAGTTCTGGCTCAACCACCATTCTTTTCCCAACCTCTACCTGCTCTCTTTGAAGGCAGATCCTAATCATCTCACTTTGGGGATTAAATATCTGCTTCAGTGTTTCTGCAGCAGTCCGCGTCAACTCCTACATTTACACAGCCATCAACCAAGGTATCTAGAGAAGTCCTGCATCCTTGTATATCCTGTAGAAGAGATGTCAGACCTAGACAGCAGCATCTCACCTGTGTCGACTGTGAGGGATGGCAGCATCCTCATCCAGCATACCCATGTGGAGTGCAGGGTACCGCTGGTGAATGAGGTTGTGCAGGCACACACAACGCTCAATGATGTCCTGGATGATGGAGGTGCCTGGCTGCAGGGTGGTGAGGAGTGCCTGCCATCTCTGGGCCAGTATCCTGAAGGGGTTCTCCACCACACATTGCCCCCCGGAGATGCAGTAATCATCCCTCTGGAGGTTCCTGTGGCCATACGGCTTCATCAGGTCAGTCCTGATGCTGAAGGCATCATCAACCAGGATGAAGTGTGGCATGGCTACATCATTGTGGGGAAGGGGGGATGGCTCAGGGAAGGTCACACTCCCATCTTCCAGGCACTGCTTCAGCTCTGACTCATTGGAGATCTGGGCATCTGACATACTGCCACACACCCCGACCTCCAGCCAGAGAATGTTGTAGTCCCCATCTACAAGGCCCATCAGGACCACCAAGAAGAACCCCTTGTAATTGTGTTACAATTGTGGTGCTCCTGGGTGGTTTCCTGATGGCCATATGCTTCCCCTCCAGGGCACCCATGGCATGTGACATGCTCCAGAATACCTCCTTGATTTGTGCCCATTTCTCCGGTGTGGTGGTGCAGGTGATCAGCTTGGGACTTTGACGAGGGCGGTCGCATCTCCTCCGTTCTCCCTTATATCTGCTCTCTGCTTAACCTTCAAGTCCCTACTTCACCAGACTGTGAATTCCTCAAATTATATTGGATACTGGATCTATTGGACTACTATTGGAATAACAATGGAATTGATCAGCTGGTCTCTGAACACTATTGACACCATTTTTCTACAAGAAGGTCAGGACCGGTGGATCCTACCTGCCCAGATGGAACGTATCCTGCGGGCTATGTTCTTGACTCCTGGGGGGTTTGGCGTATTGCATGCTTGGCTCCTTTCTCCATTGAGGACGTCGAGGATTTATTCATTTTTGGTCTTATGGTAGCAGGGCTGGTACTTTCTAGCTTATGTGCTGCCCTGATCTACCATAAAATTGGCAAAACGACAGCATCAAGAACCACGGCCCCTCGCTTGTCCGTCATGATTACCGAGGTTGGTAAGGCAGTGCATTCTCAGACTGCGATGACTCTTGAACTCAGACGCAAATTGGATGACATCTTGAAGCAGATGCATGCCTTGCAGTTGAAGTTGGAGATTTCAGAGGCTGGTGAATATTCTTAATTCATAATTGGGATTTCGTTGTTCGAGTGGAACTGTAAAAAGTGTTTTTCACTGCTCAAACCACAACACTGCAGGCTTATCAAGCCTGAAGGACAAATTGCCCGACTGTTTTCCTCCAGAGGAATGTCTTCAGCCTGGGGAACATTTGGCTGTTTCTTATCTCAACTTACAAAGACAATAAGCATGCTCCATTCCCTCCCCCCACCCCCAACCCTCATCAAACACCCCCCACTCTGGCTTCTGCTCACATCACTCCTTCCCCCTTCTGCGGGGGTGGTGCAGTTGTAGCTGCAGCTGGTCCCCGTTCCTCCCCCCAAGCTGACGTTGGCGCATCTCAGGGTTGCTGCATGACCTTCACCCACTTGCCTCAATTCAGATAACAGACTTCTTCAAACAGATGAATCCTGATGCTGAAGGCATCATCAACAAGGATGAAGTGTGGCATGGCTACATCATTGTGGGGAAGGGGGGATGGCTCAGGGAAGGTCACACTCCCATCTTCCAGGCACTGCTTCAGCTCTGACTCATTGAAGATCTGGGCGTCTGACATACTGCCACACACCCCGACCTCCAGCCAGAGAAAGTTGTAGTCCCCATCTACAAGGCCCATCAGGACCACCAAGAAGAACCCCTTGTAATTGTGTTACAATTGTGGTGCTCCTGGGTGGTTTCCTGATGGCCATATGCTTCCCATCCAGGGCACCCATGGCATGTGACATGCTCCAGAATACCTCCTTGATGGGTGTCCATTTCTCCGGTGTGGTGGTGCAGGTGATCAGCTTGGGACTTTGACGAGGGCGGTCGCATCTCCTCCGCTCTCCCTTGTCTCTGCTTAACCTTCAAGTCCCTACTTCACCAGACTGTGAATTCCTCAAATTATATTGGATACTGGATCTATTGGACTACTATTGGAATAACAATGGAATTGATCAGCTGGTCTCTGAACACTATTGACACCATTTTTCTACAAGAAGGTCAGGACCGGTGGATCCTACCTGCCCAGATGGAACGTATCCTGCGGGCTATGTTCTTGACTCCTGGGGGTTTTGGCGTATTGCATGCTTGGCTCCTTTCTCCATTGAGGACGTCGAGGATTTATTCATTTTTGGTCTTATGGTAGCAGGGCTGGTACTTTCTGGCTTATGTGCTGCCCTGATCTACCATAAAATTGGCAAAACGACAGCATCAAGAACCACGGCCCCTCGCTTGTCCATCATGATTACCGAGGTTGGTAAGGCAGTGCATTCTCAGACTGCGATGACTCTTGAACTCAGATGCAAATTGGATGACATCTTGAAGCAGATGCGTGCCTTGCAGTTGAAGTTGGAGATTTCAGAGGCTGGTGAATATTCTTAATTCATAATTGGGATTTGGTTGTTCGAGTGGAACTGTAAAAAGTGTTTTTCACTGCTCAAACCACAACACTGCAGGCTTATCAAGCCTGAAGGACAAATTGCCCGACTGTTTTCCTCCAGAGGAATGTCTTCAGCCTGGGGAACATTTGGCTGTTTCTTATCTCAACTTACAAAGACAATAAGCATGCTCCATTCCCTCCCCCCACCCCCCTCCTAACCCTCATCAAACACCCCCCACTCCAACTTCTGCTCACATCACTCCTTCCCCCTTCTGCGGGGGTGGTGCAGTTTTAGCTGCAGCTGGTCCCCGTTCCTCCCCCCAAGCTGACGTTGGCGCATCTCAGGGTTGCTGCATGACCTTCACCCACTTGCCTCAATTCAGATAACAGACTTCTTCAAACAGTGCACATAAACAATGTCAAATGTGTCTGTGCTGTCTTTAATTCTGATGTGTGCCATTATTACGGTAAACAAGTAATAATTGTGGACTACTTGCTGTCTGAGATAACTGGAGTGTAAACATAATTTCTCCACTGTGAGATTAATAAAGTATATCTCATCTCATCACCTCGTACTTGGACTCATCCGTAATGGCCTGGCAGACATCGGAGATGAGGAGACTGATGGTCTTGCATGCCACGCGGTGGCTGTACATCAGGTATTCTGAGTGCCTTTGAGGTCCATTCGAACAGCATTTGTGGTGCCTTCCGTGCTGTTCAGACAGCATTCACCCCTCTATCATACGGCAATTGGGAAGCATTCTGCATATTCCTGCTGCATTCTGCCGACATTGTGGGGATTTGTTCTGTGTTGTGGCCACATTTGACCTCCACTCTGGGTATTCGAACGTGTTCCGAATGCATTCGACCTGGATTCTGGAGCTGCTGCATACTGAATGTGTGCGAATCACGTGAGGCGGCTTCGTATTCGTTCGCAGTATTCGGTATTCGTACACAGCTGTCAGAATATCTGTCCCTCCCGACTGTGCCTCAAACTTTGACTTTTTTCCCATTCGCCCTGATTCAGCCTCATTTGTGCTCATTTGGGCCTTTAAGCAAGCTCCAATCTCCTGTTTAGATGCATCAATTTAAATTGCTACATATCCACTTTAACTGAATCAATTTATCAATTTATCTTCTATGTGATCAAACTTATATCTTCTATTATACTGTGATTATATTAAGGTCTTAATAAAACATTTGCTTTGCAAAAATACTCTTATTATATCTTAATTATTTTATGATAAAAATGTTCAGTGAGTTGACAGTACAGTGAGTTGGTGAGGTGCAGTGAATTGACCTGTTCCCCTTCTGCAAAAGTAAATCTTGCTACTGTAAGTCTGCTAGCCATGATTCACTGCACAATATGTCAATATAGTGATGAGCAGTGAAAGATGACAAGAAAATCAAACATATTAAAATGCATACATATCTTTACATTCATAAAAAGTTTTACATTCGTAAAAGATATGAATACATATCTTATGAATGACCCCACACAGTTTTTCCATTATCTTTGTCACACCAATGGCTTGGATAATGGCATGGTCCTGTTATCAGTACCAAATATTAATCTGAGTCAAGGGTATCAGGATTTGAGATCAAGTATTAAAGATCAAAGGAAGGATCCAAACAAAAATTTAATTAACTATTCTTTCTGCCACTCCACCCAATTTGACTGAAATGTGCGCATGTCCTTTTGAGGTGTACTGTCTGTCTGTATTTGTCGAGTGCATGTTTTTGAAGTGAAATGATGTATTGCAACAATTGGGGGTGGGGGGAGAAGAAAAATATAAAAGCAAAACATGGAGAGGACAGTCTTCTGAAAGAAAAACAGCTCATATCCAGTCCTGCAGTTTTAGATCCAGGCAGAGTCCAGGTGAATCTGACAAAAGAACTTACATAGCCATTTTCACACTGCAAAAAATTTTTTTTTGAAAATTCTTTTTTGTGGCTGTGCAGCTTTCTTTTCCTAATAGAGATCTCTATCTGAGTGAAGAGAGTTCAGCTGTTGTCTCAGCTCTGCACAATGCAGTTATTAGTGCCTAATTACTGGGACGGCTGCCAGTTAAAAGAATGTGATGATAGGCTGCCTACACATCAACTATCGACTGAGCGTCTGTCTGACAAAGCCACAACGATGAATGAGCTACAGCCCACCAACCTGATGTCCTGAGAGTGAATTTAGCAGTTGTTGCGACTGGGGAGGTCTGAATTCAATTTGTCTTGCCTTGTCTATGCTGAAAATCGATACAAATTGTATTACAAGTGGAGCAGGGCCAAAGCTCTGAGCACTGTCAGCACCTGCACACAGATGGTTCAGTCTTTGACAACAATGTTGTTTATTCTTATTAAGTATGAACAGATGGACAGTACAGTAACTCAATTTCTTTATTATTAACATAAGGCATAATGTTACATGGCCTTTGCAATCTGAAGATATGTGGTACACAATATGTCAGAAAATGAAGAATTGTCACAGAATTAAATATTATTATATATATATTATATTATAATATAATAATTATAATATTATATATTATTATAAATATTATTTTCATTTTAACTCCATTGTCAAGTCTGGCAGCATGCGCTGTTGCTGTGCTTTGCTTCATCCACGACACCACAGAACCACCTTGGGTCCTGGATGACAACCACCCAGGCAGACAATCGCTCCATTCCCACATTTCTAAAATAACCATCTATCTGCTCCAGCCAGGTAAAACATATGAATGTCTCTACAAGTTCAACACTTTCACCACATACAGATACACTTCTGATAGATGAGTTCAGGAAGTCAATAAAACTCTGGATCTTAGTCTTGATCCAGAACAATCACAAACCCAGACATTCCAATTCCTCACTCAGCTTCTCAAGCGCTGTAATCAGAGTATCTGTCAATTCTGCAAAGGTCACAAGTCAAGTCAAGGTGAAGTCAAGGTGTGTAAACTTTTCCTCACCAACAAAAGCACCCAAATCATTGGTTTCCAAAGCCCGACTCAACACTCAGTCCATGCAAATACTGAGCAGTGTAGGAGCCACTGTGGCGCCATACAAAGGCAAAAAACAAATTCTGGCACTGTCTGATTACTTATGGAGCTGATTATATATATATATATATATATATATATATATATATATATATATATATATATATATATATATATATATATATATATATATATATATATATATATATATATATATATATATATATATATATATATATATATATACGAGGTCTGTCCAAAAAGTAACAGACCTTTTTATTTTTTTCAAAAACTATATGGATTTGAATCACGTGTGATTGCATCAGCCAAGCTTGAACCTTCGTGCGCATGCGTGAGTTTTTCCACGCCTGTCGGTTGCGTCATTCGCCTGTGGGCAGAGGTGTCAAGTAACGAAGTACAAATACTTCGTTACTGTACTTAAGTACACTTTTTAGGTATCTATACTTTACTCCATTACTTATTTTTCTGCCTACTTCTGACTTCTACTCACTACATTTTCACACAAGTATCTGTACTTTCTATTCCTTACATTTTTAAAACAAACAGCCTCGTTACTCTTGGCTTCAGTTTAATGTTTATATATATATATTTCACGTCATGTGCGCCTGTAATCAACTTTTCTGCAGCACGGCTTTGCTTTGAACCGTGAACCAATCGAAGCAGTGGTTCGCAGATTGAAGCAATGCTTCGACATATTGCTTCATTTATTCTTTCTTTCTTTCGCTTAATTTTCCCCCGCTAAAACCCTAAAGAGCATACTTCTGTGAGTATTATTTACCTTTTCTATGTTAAACCGACCTGTTATGGTCTTCTGAAACAGTTGATAGATGTATTTTATAACTTAAAAACGGGAGCGATGCTAACACGTTAGCATGTCTATGGCATTTTCAATGTTAAAAGTTAGCATTAAGCAACTGCAGCTCTCATCACGTTCGGGTGCATTTGTTTTCAAATTGTAATATTTCTTAAATTTACTTTTGTTTATATATTAATAATCTAGTGATTATTATATACAATTTTAGAGAAAGAGGCAAAAAGAACCTGAATAGAAACACAACAGAAAATATAAAAGCAACAAAAAAAAAAAACACCTCCGTGATGGAAACCATTCAGAAGATTCAGACAGCTTTCAATGGCTTTCAGTCGAGTGAGTATCCGAGAAACATGTTCTGTGAGACTTCCAACACGGAGGTGTTTTTTTGCTACGTGTCCTGAGCTGCTTCTTGCCGACACGCGAAATCCTCCGCACGTCTTTCATTACAAAATCTCCTGTAACAGTGGAATGTGCCGCAAAAGTGCTATGTCCAGCTCTCCTGCCATTTCTGTGGTAGTCACATGATGTCCCGGATCAACACAGCGTTCAGTTTAGAAATGATCTGGTCGATTCAGTCTGTCGATGGCCGCTCGGCGCGCCGCGCGCCCTCCGCCGCTGTGGGCCGTTTTTAAAAAGGTTTTAACAGTCCATAATCCACATGACGCCGACAGAATCTTCACCGATATCCAACTGAATCTATCGAATGGTTTCCAACTGCCTGTCTCTAACAGTTTCTGAAAAAAATTTCATGGAACAAAGCAGCAGCCTCTCAGCAAGTTCTCAGACAAAAGAAATCCGACGGGAGGGGTGGACCAGTGCTCACTCAAAGCCTGCCCACAGGCGAATGACGCAACCGACAGGCGTGGAAAAACTCATGCATGCGCACGAAGGTTCAAGCTTGGCTCATGCAATCACACGTGATTCAAATCCATATAGTTTTTGAAAAAAATAAAAAGGTCTGTTACTTTATGGAAAGACCTCGTATATATATATATGCACTGTCAGGGATTGACGGCTGAGTGGGTTGTCTGTGTTAATTTTGGTCAGTTTTGTTATCTTCCTTTTGCTCAGGTATGCTTTGCTTTGTATTCCTTTTCTGGTTGGGGTGTGTCTGTTGCTGTCTCGCTGTCTGTCTCTGGCCATGCCCTGTTTCTGGTTCCTTCCTTGCATACCTGTCCTGGATTTGCTGATTGGCTCTGGGGGTATTTATGCTCACTGTCTGTATTTGTTCCTCGCCAGACTGATGGGCCCTGTGCCTTCTCTCCAGCTCTTGACCTTGTGTTTTGTATTCCCAGCTTCACCGTGTTTTCGACCTCCTGCCTGCCTGACCCGACCACGACTAGCCTTATGATCCTGGTACTGCTGCTGAGTTTTTTGGACTGCCTTTTTGTGTACCGACCCACGCTTCTCACAATACACCTGATTAACAACAAGAGCTGCTTGTGTGAGCCCAGCATTTGTGTCCTCCAACTATCGCTTGTCAGGTCAATCTGGCCAGCAATGGACACAGCGGGCTCCGACCCATTCCAGTTGGCGGTACACCATCACAGCCAGCAGATCGCTCAGCAAGAAGACAAGCTCTCTGTGCTCAGCGTTGGTTTTAGCGAGCTCATAAAACACAAGAGCGAGTTCATGGCGTCAGTGAGTGACCAGATGAGCCGAATTCTGTCTCGTTTGGATCAACAGGCTACGTCGGAAGTGGCCACCGGCAGTCCTAACACCCTCCCGGGGCCGCCAGCTGTCTCGTCAGCAACCACGTCCACACCGATCGTGTGCAATCAGCTATCCCGCCCAGAACACTTTTCAGGCGAATCAGGGGACGTCAAGCCGTTTATTACACAGTGCGAACTACACTTCGAGTTGATGTCCCCCATGTTCCCCACGGACAGAACAAAGATCGCTTATATAATCACTCACCTGACCGGACGAGCCGCTGCCTGGGCCACAGCCGAATGGGAGCGCCAGTCACCGTCCTGTGCTTCCCTCCAGGCGTTCACCAAAGCTCTGGAGCAAGTATTCCAACACACCGCTCCGGGACGGGAAGCGGCAAGATCCCTACTGAAGCTGAAGCAGGGGGGCCGCCGGGTTACGGACTACGCCATCGACTTCTGTATCCTGGCGGCAAAAAGTGAGTGGAATCCAGCTGCCCTGCTCGACGTATTTTTCCATGGTCTGTCAGTGGAGATCCAGGAGCAGCTGATCACCAGTGAACTACCAGAGGACCTGGATGGGATGACCGCGCACCGATCATCGGCTGCAGGACCGTCCGCGCCGTGGGACCCACACCGAACACCGGCACAACGTGCCTTCCAGTCGCTCCGCCTCCTTCACCCCCTCCCGGCCTGATCCACCTCAGCCCAACACAGACGAGCCAATGCAGCTAGGGCGCATGCGCCTGACAGCAGCAGAACGACAGCGCCGCCGTGTGGACAACCTGTGTTTTTACTGTGGACAGTCAGGACACTTACTTGCTGATTGTCAAGCCAGGGGTGCCACTGCGCGGTCTAGAACAGAGGTGCGGGTGAGTCTTAATTCCATTTCCACAGTCTCAACACAGAACATAATTCCTGCTAAATTAATGTCTGATCATGCTTCCATTGATGTCTCGGTGTTTGTTGATTCTGGTTCGAATGCCAGTTTAATTCTATCTTCTCTCGCCAGGGACCTACGCCTTAAGCTGCATAAGATTTCACGCCCGCTGGTGGTACGTGCTGTTGATGGCCACGTACTGGGCCAGATCACTCACCGCACTCAAACAGTTAAATTACAAACTTCCCCATCACACATTGAATCAATCAGTTTACATGTTATGGAAAGAATGACTCACTCGCTCATTCTGGGGCACCCCTGGCTCCAAAGGCATGGACCTAATTTTGATTGAGTGAAGGGGCAAATAATTTCTTGGAGTCCGGCTAGTAATAACCATTGTTTGCAAAATCAAGTACGCTCCCAACTGTGTTCCAATCCAGATCTCGCCGGAGTCCCCGAGTGCTATCATGATCTAGCCGCAGTGTTCAGCAAAGCGAAAGCCAAATCTTTACCGCCTCATCGTAGTTACGATTGCGCTATTGAGCCTCTTCCCGGGGAAGACTTTTCTCTTTGTCTGAACCGGAACGCCATGCCATGAATGCATACATTCAGGAGTCCTTAGCGGCCAGCCTAATAAGACCGTCATCCTCTCCTGCAGGGGCGGGCTTCTTTTTTGTTGAGAAAAAAGATAAGACCCTCCGTTCCTGCATCAATTATCGCGGTCTAAACAATATCACTGTCAAGAACCGTTATCCCTTGCCCCTTATTTCATCTGCTTTTGAGTTGTTAGATAGAGCTGCCATATTCACCAAGCTCGATCTACGTAACGCTTATCACTTGGTCCATATTAAAGAGGGGGACGAGTGGAAGACAGCTTTTAACACACCAACGGGACAATATGAGAACCTTGTAATGCCATTCGGACTCACAAACGCTCCTGCGGTTTTCCAAAACCTGGTTAACGATGTACTAAGGGAATACTTAAACAAATATGTCTTCGTTTATTTAGATGATATCCTAATATTTTCTCCGGATCTGGCAACCCACACCCAACATGTTCGCACCGTCTTGCAAACACTGCTTCAAAACGATCTTTATGTTAAAGCTGAAAAGTGTGAGTTTCATAAACCCACCGTGTCTTTTTTAGGGTTCAGGATCTCAAAAGGGGAAATCAGGATGGACCCCGAAAAGGTTTCAGCGGTACAAGATTGGGCTACTCCCACTTCCCATAAAGAATTACAACGGTTTTTGGGTTTTCCTATTTTCTATCGTAAATTTATTCGGAACTTCAGTACAGTCGCGGCGCCACTGCATAACGCCACCTCGTCGCTTAGGTCATTCGAGTAGACGCCAGAGTGCGACGAAGCTTTTAAAACCCTAAAACATCGCTTTACCGCGGCCCCTGTGCTGCACCTCCCTGACCCAGCCCGACAGTTCGTGGTGGAGGTCGATGCCTCTAATGTGGGGGTTGGGGCCATATTGTCCCAAAGAAGCTCCTCTGACAATAGGCTCCACCCTTGTGCCTTTTTATCCAAGAAGTTATCCCCTGCTGAATGCAATTATGGCATCGGCGACCGCGAGCTGTTAGCTGTAAAAGTGGCCTTGGAGGAATGGCGGCACTGGCTGGAGGGGGCACAAATACCTTTCATCGTGTACACCGACCACAAAAACTTAGAGTACCTCAAGACCGCCAAACGACTCAATTCTCGCAAGGCCCGGTGGGCCATATTCTTTAGTTGTTTCAATTTCACTTTGTCGTATCATCTGGGAAGTAAAAACAGAAAGCCTGACGCTCTGTCCCATCAGGGGGCTTCCACAGAGGTGTCCGTGGACCCTGACACTATCTTACCCAATTCGTGTTTTGTTTCCGTCATCACTTGGGACATCGAGTCAAAGATAAGATCCGCATTAGGCGATATACCGGTTCCCGCAGGACAAGCTTTTTGTTCCGGTTTCCCTTAGGGGGGAAACGATTCAGTGGTGTCATGAAAACCGTATGTACAATCATCCAGGTATCAAGAAAACTCTCTTCGTCGTGCAACAGCATTTCTGGTGGCCCAGGCTCGTTAATGATGTTACGGAGTATGTAAATGCCTGTCAAGTATGTGCTATGTTTAAAGTAGACCTGCATTGAAATAAATGTGGTCAGATTTCAGAAAGAAATAGCTGATATGTATTTATATGTATTTAAGACCCTTGTGAATGCAGTAAAGTAAATCTGTAAGCCCAAATTTGTAATTCAGCAGAGAAATCTTCATTTAAAAATGACAAATTTGCAGGTAAAATTTACCCCTCTGTGAAAACAGTTTGTACAGCCGTATCATTTCCAGGACATCAGGGACAAGACGATGAAATTGATTTTATCTGAAGTAATGTTACTTATACACGTCCTGGTTTCAGCATCCAAAGGTAAGCTGCAATGAATGTGAGATACAGATCTGTGTGCTCAGATCAGCAACGATATCGACAGCGGGCGCCATTCTTCCTCTCCCGCTCTCTGCCTCCGCTGCGCTTATTAAGTCTGCGGGCTCGTTAACGAGCTCGTTAACCGCCGATGCGGGCCACTCACACCGCCCGTGTCTGCTTTGCAGCCGGTGTTGTGCCAGATCCAGTGCACAACACCGGCATCACCTCTCTGTCTACTGAATGGAGCTGCAGCACACTTGGCACAAGTCCTGAGATTACGCTCGCTGTTTTAATGCGAAGCGGCCGGTACACCTGTTGCTGCAAGGACAGACTTCTTGCGGCAAAATCCACAGCACGTCTTGGCAATCGGAGCCCCAGAGCTCCATGGACGCTGAGAGAGGTTTATATATTTTTAATGACTGGGATTCTTTGCGGGTCTCGCCTCCATATCCCGCGATGGTACCGGAGGCGAAAGACAGTAGATTTTCATTGCGACACCACTCAATCAAACGGGCGTATGAAAAAGTCCCCCAAAATAATTTTCAAGCACAAATAAAAGAAATGTGTACTCACCAAACGTGCCGCAAGACAATATGAAGTTTTAAAAAAAGTAGATCCTTCCGTATAAGACAAGAAAAAGGTGCAGATGCAAACTGACATAAATCCACAAATTACAATTGGTGCAATGCATGCTGGGAGAGGGTCTTGTCCGTGACGTCTCGGCAGCGTCCATGATGAGAGGGACAATTTGCGGAGGGCTAAATGTTAGCTGTAAATTTGTCATTTTCAAATGAAGATTTCTCTGTTGAATGACAGATCTGGGCTTGCATATTTGCTTTACTACATTCAGAAGGATCTCATGTGTAAATGTAAGTCATTTTTTGTTCAAAAAATCTGACTGCATTTTTTTCAATGCAGGTCTCCTTTAAGTCGTCCAATCATCCGCCCGTGGGGGCTTTGTTACCATTGCCGGTTCCGACTCGTCCCTGGACACATATCACAATAGATTTTGTGACCGGCTTCCCAGTGTCCAGGGGACATACCGTCGTTATGACAGTAGTAGACCGCCTGTCCAAGATGGTTCATTTCGTTCCCCTGGAGAAATTGCCATCTGCCAAAGAGACCACAGAGGTTATGTTGACTCAGGTATTCAGATTACACAGGCTACCACAGGACATCGTGTCTGATCGGGGTCCACAGTTTACGTCACATTTTTGGAGGGAGTTCTGCCGTCTCCTCGGGGTGTCTAGTAGCCTCACCTCAGGCTATCATCCACAGGCCAACGGGCAGTCGGAACAGGTGAACCAGGAACTAGAAAAAGGGCTGCGGATCCTTGCGTCCCGCCATCCCACAACCTGGTCAGATCAGCTTCCATGGATCGAGCTGGCTCATAACAGTTTGCCCTCGAGTTCCACTGGCTTCGCCCCGTTTCACGTTGTTTTTGGTTATCAACCCACGCTGTTTCCCACTACCAGTCTCGATTCCACAGTTCCCTCCACCTTGCGTTTGATTATTCGTTGTCGTCGAACCTGGGACCAGGCCCGTTCGGTCCTGCTGCGTACGTCATTGGCATACAAGTCCACCGCAGATCGCAAGCATTCGGCAGCTCCGTCTTACTCCCCAAATCAGAAGGTTTGGCTGTCAACGCGACACCTGGCCCTTAGGAGAATTCCGAAAAAACTGAGTCCCAGGTTTGTGGGCCCGTTCCCTATCACCAAGGTCATTAATCCGGTTTCTGTTCGTCTTTGCCTTCCCCGGTCCATGCGCGTTCACCCCACTTTTCATGTCAGTCAAGTCAAACCCGTCCGGTCCAGCAAATGACGCAATCGACAGGCGTGAAAAAATTCACGCATGCGCATGAAGGTTCAAGGTTGGCTCACGCAAACACACGTGATTTAAATCCATCAGGTTTTTGCAAAAAAAAGTCGGATACTTTTATAACAGACCTCGTATGTGTGTGTGTATATATATATATATATATATATATATATATATAAAATCTGTTGGCTCTTTTTTATATCATCCTAGTGACACTTTTCTCAAAATGCCACTAAACAGTGTCTCTAAAATGTGCCATAAATTTTAAATTAGTACCTATTTTAAACAACTACATAACCTTACCCACAGCAATTTCTAAATTTTAACCAAAATCCTTGAAATTCCAGTCACATGAAGATCCAAAAAGTGTTGTGTGTTGTGTTGTGGCTGTGTTCAGTAAACCATAGAAAACAAATGATTATAGCATTTGCAATATATTTTGTTCAATCCATCTCATCACAAGTGTGAATTTGTTTTAATGGTGCCACAGAATGTCCTGGTTTCTGCCATTTGAAGTGTGCTTCCATCCTCACTGTTTTTTTCCTCATTTGCCCATAGGCTATTTTCAAAATGATTTCAGGGCAGTTTGTCAGTTGGCACACAGACAGATGGGAGTAAATGCTGGTGGCATTTGGCAGAAACTAGGCAAGTGAAAGCGGTTGAAACGTTTACACGAGTATCTTGTGAAAGTCATCCACAATTATATGAAAATATTTAAGAGATTTGGACTGAAATAAACAGCTGCAGTGTCATTTTCTACAAAAGACACAAACAGATTTGGATACACTTTAATTCTAGAAATACCTGAATGCATTTTACAATACCAGAGCTGCTGTGGAGAGCAGTTAAAAGCAGCCATTCCGTTATGGGAATGTGTTTTAATGCCTCATGATAGTGAACACAACATATCAATCAATTAGTCTTTGCTTAATTTACCAGTAAATCATAAACATAAAGTGTACCAACTTTATTTTACACATTTAAAAAAATACCAACATACACTGACAACAATTTTGTTTTTGCTCCCATTTTTCATGAGCTGAACTCTAAAGAATTTTCTATATACACAAAAGACCTATTTCTCTCAAATATTGTTCACAAATCTGTCTAAATTTGTGTTAGTGAGCACTTCTACTTTGCTGAGATAATCCATCCCACCTCACAGGTGTGGCATATCATGATTATTGCACAGGTGTGCCTTAGGCTGGCCACAATAAAGGTCCAGTCTGAAATGTGCAGTCTTGCTTTACTGGGGGGTTTGAGGGGGTCAGAAAACCAGTCAGTATCTGGTGTGACCACTATTTGCCTCACGCAGTGCAAGACATCAGTTCAGCTCATGAAAAATGGGAGCAAAAACAAAAGTGTTGCATTTATATTTTTGATCAGTGTATGAAGAATGCAAAGTGGCCAAATTAAAAAGGCATTCATGGAAAAAAAAAAAAAAAACTGCAAGAAAATCTTGCACACATCTTTTCCTCTTTCTGAGACACAAAAATACACAAATTAAAACCACTTATTTTCAATATCAATTTACCTGTTGATTATTTTATAGATCAATACATCAGTTGTCTGGTCCATAAAATGTCAGAAAATAATGAAAAATATCCATCACTGTTTTGCAAAGCCCAGGATGATATTCTGAAATATAGTCAATTTATTGTTGGAGAGGATTAAAGAAACCAGAAAACATTCACATTTAAGAAGCTGAAATCAGAGAATTTGTACATTACAAAAAATAAGACTCAAAAAGATTAATTGATTAAAAAAAATATAGCCAGCAATTCATTACTAACGCATTAAAAATGAGCAATTGTTGCAGTTGTGACTATGTGTGATGAAACTGTTGTCTTCTTTCAGCTGCTCCCATTAGAGGTCGCCACAGCACATCAACCCATCTCACCCTGTCCTCTGTATCTTCCTCTGTCACACCAACCATCTGCATGTCCTCTCTTAGCACATCCATAAACCTCCTCTTTGGCCTCCCTCTTCTCCTCCTGCCCGGTGGCTCCATCCTCAGCATCCTTCTTCCTATATACCCCAGGTCCCTCCTCTGCACATGTCCAAACCATCTCAATTTTGTCTCTCTGACTTGTCTCCACACCGTCCTACCTGAGCTGTCCCTCTGATATGTTCATTCCTAATCCTGTCCATCCTCACCACTCCCAAAGAGAATCTCAACATCTTCAGCTCTGCCACCTCCAGCTCTGCCTCCTGTCTTTTTGTTAGTGCCACCGTCTCTAAGCCGTACAACACAGCTGGTCTCACTACCGTCTTGTAAAGTTTCCCCTTCAATCTGGCAACTATTCTTCAGTCACAAATCACTCCTGCCATCTTTCTCCACCCACTCCACCCTGCCCGCACTCTCTTCTTCACCTCTCTACCACACTCTGCATTACTTTGGACAGTTGACCCCAACTATTTAATCTCATCTACTTTCACCACTTCTACTCCTTGTACCTGCACTATTCCACTGGGCTCCCTCTCATTCACACATGTGTACTCAGTCTTGCTCCTACTGACTTTCATTCCCCTGCTCTCCAGAGCATATCTCCACCTCTCCATACTAGACTCAACTTGCTCTCTACTCTCACTACAGATCACAGTGTCATCTGTCCATGCAGACTCCTGTCTGATCTCATCAGTCAGCCTGTCCATCACCATTGCAAACAAGAAAGGACTCAGATTTGATCCAACATAATCATAGTTGTGACTATGAAACTGTCAGTTAAAAATTAGGCAACAAACATACATGCAGATACAACAATTTACCAGAGATAAAACAAACACACTGGAAGGAGACTACTGCTATGTTTTCTTAATAAGTGCACAACCATTGGACCTCCAAGTTCTCATTGACATTATGGAAAACTGATGTTGATGATTAGTTCAAAATGTATTTATCAGACTGAAAAAAAAGCTGAACAAAGCAAAGACCTTTGAGAAAGCGAGCACAAAAGGCTCTAGCAGAAAACGGGGTGGATTATTGATGACCTGTCGATACACATTAGGTTGGAAACCAATTCATTTTCTCTGATTCACCCACTTGCCCACTCTTTAGCTCGAGAAAAAAAAAGAAGAAATCATTTACAAAAACTAAACTTAATTATGAGCACTTTCTTCCAATATTCCACTATTCTAAAGTTGTTCTAAGTTATGAAAATACTGATGTATTGCGTTTTATTTTTGGTGCAATATGCCCTGAGAAATTAAGTCATAAACATGGGGAATTTAGCCTGATTTTACCTGCTGCTGATAAAAGTTCAGAAACTTCAAGCTGTGAGGAATGTGGACTTTGATGACATCATGTACAGTAATGGACCATCGAGGGCCTGAATGAGAAAACATAATTTTTTTACAGTGTGAAATCAGAATTTTTATTTTTTATTTATTTATTTTGTGGACTTTGACAGTGAATACGTCAAAATGGTTACAACCCCAATTCCAATGAAGTTGGGACGTTGTGTAAAATGTAAATAAAAACAGAATACAATGATTTGCAAATCGTCTTCAACCTATATTCAATTGAATACACCACAAAGACAAGATATTTAATGTTCAAACTGATGAACTTTATTGTTTTTGTGCAAATATTTGCTCATTTTGAAATGGATGCCTGGTGTGACAAAAAAGTTTATCACGTCTTTCAGCCGCTGGTGTGCGCAAATACTTGTAGTAACAGGTGTACGAGGCATTAGAGGCAGCGACAATTTTACACGTTTTGCACACGATTCCTGCTTCATGCGCACTTAATGCGTAATTCGGCAAAATTTGCACTATGTATGAAGAGGCCCACAGGAAGCTAATATAAAATGAAGAACCAAAGTTGAAAAAGTTCATCAGTCGTAACAACCCCACGAAAATGTGAGCAGAGAATGAAGAAGAGGAGAGCATAGTTCCTTGTATATTTTAGTGGGCGATTTCATCATATTTGTAGAACAAATATGTTCATGTGATGACCGACTGAAGGCAAATAGGCCAAGGTGGAGTGTCGAGTGCTGCTCTTTGATGCCAGTGTCGTGCTCAATTAGTCCCGCTGCCATATTCATTACGTCCCGCTGCGAGATCTCACGACACTTTCAACACCGCAAAACAGCTTTGAACGCTGCCAAAGTCATCCTTCCTCAGTCCTCTATCGATCATCCTGAGTTCTGGATCAATCATGAAGTGAATTAAGAGTTCTCTCTATCCAAAGCAAACACTGAATTGTTACTTGCTTGAGCAAGGAAATGCAAACTCCGGTTCCTGTGCTGTGTTCCAAGCTGTGTCACCTTGAAGACCATCAAATGAATCAAAATAACTGATCTGGTGACTCTCCGTGCACACGCGTGAGATTTGGCTCGGTGCGCATGCGCAGTACAGAATCACGGGACAGATTTTGACAGGGACAGCTGTGCTACGACACGGGGTCTAAGATTAGTGAGTACAAACAAAGAAGGGGTGCTTTTGATTTATTCAGCTGAGAGCATGTTATTTGCAATTTATTTTTGTAGTTTTGTGTCCGTTTCTGGTGAATTATGTAAATCTGTGCTGTATTAAGACCGGTATACACGGTGTGATTTTTAGCTGTCCCAGATGAAAGATTAGCATTGTGTAAGAAACGAGGTGTTATCTTTGGTTGTGGCTCTGAAACAGTGGTCTCAACACGCTTGTGCTGTTTCCTGATTGTGACAGGATGTATTTTTATGTTGTGATATTATTCCATTTAGTTTTTTGTTTGTTTGTTTCATGTTCCAGTTTGGTGGAAATAAGCATCTCAGTGACCAATTTCGCACTGTGTGACAGTTTCTAGGACAGCCATTGTCACACTCTTACAACCAAAGACAGCTGGGGAAAAATATCAGACAATGTTTGAAATTCTACAACCCATGTCAAGAAATCCAGTATTAAATGACCCTGTCTCCATGGGTTTGCTTTCCTGTTTATTACTGACAGAAAAGTGCAGGCGAGGTGCTGAGTAGATTGAAGTCGTTCTTCTTAGTCCTTTCATTAAAAAATAAGTGCATAAAACAGCATGCATGGAATTTGTTTCTTTAAAAAAAAATAAAGCACATGAAATTTGTTTCTAAATAGCTGAGGAAAGCAGTCTGTCCAATAGTATAGTCTGTCCAATCTGCTGTCACAAATGAGCTTTGTCATTTGGCGGACTGACTGAGCGCCATAAGCAAGCAGAACAAATTCATTTTTCTTTCCTGCCGCTGGGATACGTCAATCACAGATATTTAACAAGTCTGTGTCCCATTTCCAGCAGCACAAACCAATGAGCAGACATACCACACTGAAACAGGTTGTTTGTATTAGCTGTATCCCATAATGCAGTGAGTGTCCAGTGGGAGCGCCAACTTGGTTTATGAGGCTGCTGCTGCAATATTCCAAACAGCTATTAGATTAGATTAGATTAGATTAGATTAGATAGATAGATAGATAGATAGATAGATAGATAGATAGATAGATAGATAGATAGATAGATAGATAGATAGATAGATAGATAGATAGATAGATAGATAGATAGATAGATAGATAGATAGATAGATAGATAGATAGATAGATAGATAGATAGATAGATAGATAGATAGATAGATAGATAGATAGATAGATAGATAGATAGATAGATAGATCGATCGATCGATCGATCGATCGATCGATCGATCGATCCCACCATCCTGCATCCTGTGGACATGTCCTAGTGATGTGGGAGAGTGAAGATGCTGGGTGTGGCAGCACGCTCAAGTACCTCATTGTTTATTGCATGATCCATTTGATGCCCAGAATCTGCCTCAGGCTGTGCATGTGGAAGGTATTGAGCCTCCTTTCTTGCCTCGAGTACAGAGTCCATTTCTTACTGCCATATAAGAGGGCACTAAGAATGCAGACTCTGTAGACAGTCGTCTTGGTCTTTAAAGTCAGTTTTGTGTTGTTTCAGACCCACTTTGAGAGCCTGGCAAATGTTGATGAGGCTCAACCAATCCGTCTGCCGACTTCAGAATTCATAAGGTCATCAGTTACTGCTGAGCCAAGATATATAAACTCCTTCACCACATCCAGCTGATATTTTGTTAATGGTGATGTTTGGTGGGCTATTGGTGTCCTGGCTCATGATGTTTGTTTTCTTAAGACTGAGTCCTTGTAAATTTTCGTGAAACAGTCCAGAAGGTTCTGAAGATGTTCTTCATTGTGAGCTGTCAAGGCTGTGTCTCTTATAAGAACGTTTCGCATCTTAGTCTTTGCCTTCAGTCTGGACAAGTTGTAAAGTTTTCAATCTGACCTAGTATTGAGTGCCCTAGTGCTTTTCTTGTGGGCAGGCTATCAATGGCTTTACCGAGCCCCTCCTAGCTAGGTATCTCATCTAGCTCATCCATCACAGGTTACTGTTTCAAGCTCACCAAGCAGCAGGCCTTTTGGAATCTTGTCATCCTGCATCCTGCAGACATGTCCTAGCCATTGAAGGTGACTCTGACCTTCCACACACCTTCCATTGTAGCATCTGAGATGGTGCTCTCCCAACCATACAGTTCTGAGTAATGCTCAACTCACCTCTCCATTTCCTTGCCCGTGTCTGTGATCATTTCACTGGTAGTCGATTTGACTGGAGCTATCTTTCAGTGTGTTGGTCCAACAACCTTCTTGATCCCATCGTAGACAACCCTGATGTCAGCCGCTGACTGAATACTTTCAAAAAGTTGTAGTCCATATTTGTTTTGTCTTTTGGCTGTGCTCTGCACTTTACTCCTAGCTGTTCTAGGAGCTTGCAGTGTTGGCTGTGTTGGCTGCCACTAGTAATTTAGCAGCGCAGCAGGCCTTTTCCTTGATCGCAGCATTGAGTTCAGTGGCAGTTGTGTCAAACCAATCCTGTGACTGCCGCTGTTTGCTCTGAAGAATAGAGAAGGCCATACCATGGATTGTATCCCTGAGATGCTCCCATCTCTGCTTTGCATCTCCCACAGTGGTGTTTGCTTCCAGGGCATCTTCCAGGATCATGATGACAACCTTCACTGTCTCCGGGTTCTTGACCTTACCGATGTCGCTACGTGGCTTCTGTGGTGGTGTTGTACCCTTGAATATGGGATAATGTGATGCAGTACCTCTGAAAATATGATGAAATAATCACGAGAGTTCTTTCTGGTTGTTTTTCTCATGTAGAGGTTTATTGCAATCCAATATGACCAATCCTTATTTCCCTTATCTTTTTTAACATAAAATGGCAGACTCAAGCTAAGTTCACATGCAGAAAAACATATTTTAAACTCTTAAAACATGCATGAAAGCGTTTCTTTAGCTTCACTGTAGCATGCAATATAAACAGAAAAATAGCTTAACAATGCATATAATGCATTTTTATAACACTGGGAAACGTTTACCTGAAAATATGATTAAATAATCACGAGAGTTCTTTCTGGTTGTTTCTCTCACGCAGAGGTTTATTACAATGAGGAGAAACCCCGCAAAATCCCTCCAGTGGTGTCTGAAGACATTACAAGTTGCAAAAATAAAGGATCCCAGGATTACTAGACGATTTCCGAGAATGTAGTCACAATTTCTTTGAATAGAATTGCAAAACATTTAGAAAAAATAATAACGTACTTTTAACCAACTCTTAACTGTATTTATATTGTTCTGAAGGCTTTTATGTAAATGTATATTTATTACAAACCTTTTTAGCGTTTTAAGCACTTTACTATTTTTAACTATTTCTATTCCCTACTGTTTTTAATATGACATCACCTTATGAGTTATCATTATTTATTGGCAGAGAGCTAATCACTATTTATTGGTACTGAGCATAGTTTTAAAGGTGTGCTACCCTTCTAACCTATCACACACTCCTCCACTTGACAAATGTCGTCCCGATATTAGTGGCTTTGTACAATGAAGCTTCTTGTGTCAAATCCTGATCTTGCAGCAGACCAGTGAGTGGTCTATGTTGCAGTCATTGCTGCGGTAGGAACGAGTCATGAAGTCATTCCTCAGATGGCAGTACCATGTCAAAATCAGGTCCAGCTGGTGCCATTGTTTCAAGTGGGGATATCACTTGAAACATGATACTTCGCCATGATACTTTGTGCCGCAGTTTGGTATTAAAGAAGGTGTTGGTGATGCACAGCCCATGGAGTGTGTATATCTCAAGCAGCCATTGCCCATTTTCTTTCATGGTGGCCACTTTATGGTCTTCTCCAAACATTCAAATGACTGTTCTGGATGCTCAGAATGCATCTGAGCATCTAGAAACCGTTGGCTTCTAGATTGGCCTATGGGCTCGCACTTTGTCCCCCCCAATTTCTAGTTCTAAATTGCGCCCTTGAGGATGAGAACACTCTTTGTCCCTCCTTCAACAAGCTCTATTGTGTTCAGCATTTGAGTTTGTTACAGAAAAACCAACACTTTGCTCTCTGGTTTCATCTGCAGCTTTTCCACTCCAGAAGAAAATTAAATGCTTTTCTGAAAGAAAGCTGGTTTCAGTGGGGCAAGTCTCTTGTATTGCTGCAATATCCACTTGCAGTCTCAGCAGTTCCTTATTGATCACTGCCTTCTTACTTACGTCACTCATGTCCTGTAAATCAGCTGATAGGCCAGTTGTCAAGGTCCTTACATTCCAGCACCTAACTTTTAGTGCTGGCCTGGTTCTTCTGTTTCTTTTCTTGTCAAACATGTAAAAGCTCAAGGGGTTTACAAACTTTCAGGCAGCGCTCTGTGTGTGTGTGTGTGTGTGTGTGTGTGTGTGTGTGTGTGTGTGTGTGTGTGTGTGTGTGTGTGTGTGTGTGTGTGTGTGTGTGTGTGTGTGTGTGTGTGTGTGTGTGTGTGTGTGTGTGTGTGTTATATATTATATCCTGTTCTCTCATCAGAGATTACAGAGCTCTCCACACAACCTGAAGAGCGGGTGGGCTGATGCACGAGCATGGCCAATATCATGATATCATGTACATCGGAATGCCAATTTCAATAAAATGTCTAATTTCATCACATACAGAAAAATCGCAAATAAGTTACCTGATTGTGTCCATTTTCTGTCCTTTTCTCATTCATTCCATGTAATATAATTTAATTTCAAGTTAACATTTAACCAACTTTTTCAAAAATGGGATTGGTTGATGCTTGGCCCTGGGCCCTAACTCGCCTAAACAGTCATCATATAAACTGGATAGTCAACCTCACCAGATAAAAAATGTCCCAATGCTTTTGTGTGTTTTTTTTCCATGTAATAAACACTGTATATAACGGATTATGTACAACAGATTTTCGCTCACAATGGGCTAAACGTCATGTCTGATCACAATACATTTTCATTAAAAACCCCCTTGCATATATTGGATAGAGCAGTCTGGACATGCTCAGTAACAGAGATATGAAATGAGGTTCAGCATTGACTCTCGCCAATTCTGTGATTAAAAGCCCAGTAGTTTATTTTTTTCAAACCGTGCTCAGACCCGGCACCTAAACGAGTCAGGGCGTAATTCATGACCAATGATTATTAACAGAATAGATCAGAGCCCTCTGCTTGGCTGCGAACCCTCCCTGTGATGTGCACCTGCTAAATTACCTAGACATTTTCACTCCTTCCTCCCATCATATTTTAAAATTTTTTGCAGTGTGCCCACGGATTACATTTCAATCATGGATCAAATACCTTGGCAGAAAAGTCCGCAAATATGACAAACTTTACAACAAGGAGTTAGAAAAAGATACTCAAATGACCTGCAATTCATGGAGGAAAATTGTATGCATCATATCATTGGTTTGGAGGTTGATGAGGAACTTTAAAAGGGTCACTCACACGCAGACGTCATTGCATGGCCACAGAGTTGCAGAAGCATAAATCAGGCTTCAGGATTTTAAGGTACCATTCCACAGTGATCTTGACCGTTTTATACAAGCGAAGTGCCATGGCAGCATCACAAGCTCGCTCATGGTACAGGAAGTCCGAAACAGGAAGTGCCAAATTTTGAACCGACAGTGAAACAAGAAATGTCAAATGTTGAACACTTCCTGGATCGACAATAGATGAGATCTCATGGGATCTCGTGGGAATTCAGTGGAAAGTTGACACTGACACAGGAAGTGCCAAATTTTGAGTCAACAATGAAACGGGAAATGTCAAATGTTGAACACTTCCTGGATCGACAATAGATGAGATCTCATGGGAACTCGTGGGAATTCAGTGGA
Organism: Thalassophryne amazonica; assembly: GCF_902500255.1. Lineage (NCBI taxonomy): Eukaryota > Metazoa > Chordata > Actinopteri > Batrachoidiformes > Batrachoididae > Thalassophryne > Thalassophryne amazonica. Next base: position 69,389,413 of record NC_047106.1, on the reverse strand, counting down.
AAGTTGACACTGACACAGGAAGTGCCAAATTTTGAGTCAACAATGAAACGGGAAATGTCAAATGTTGAACACTTCCTGGATCGACACATCCTGGATGTTAGCCATGTGTATTTGTAATAGATGCGATCTCGTGGGAATTCAAGCTGACACTGACACAGGAAGTGCCAAGCTTTGAGGCCACGGTTTAACAGGAAATGTCAAATGTTGAACACTTCCTGAAGCTACAGCAGAGGATATTACCAGTTTTTCATTGTTGTTTTTGCACTGTGTTTATCCTCTGTAAGTGTGGCATGTTGGTGTGCAGTGTACTTTTAAGGTAGATGATGGGCGGCGCCAACATAGCCTTGAAAGCTCAGAGCGCACAGAGTGGACATTCATAGACACAACACCTAGAGTGGATTTTGGGTGGCGGCGGTGTGCGCTCATGTACGACTCTGTTTGGGCAAGTTCTACACCAAATGCATGTGTTATAACATGTATAATTTTATATACATGTGACCGGATGACTTACTTTTGTGGCAGGGATGGTGGTGGGATTCGAACACCGGATCCCATCCCTGCCACAAAAATAAGTCATCCGGTCAGATGGCAGTGATATTCAAACACCGGATTGCTCGCACTCGAGACCAAGACTCTACCAGGTCAGCCAAAGAAGAATTCCCCGCTAGCCAAGCAAGCAGGAATATGTTTTCACTCCGGACTTCACCTTGCTACATACATACGTATAATTTTTATTTTTGGTAAAAGGGGTAGGCATTCACAAGCTTTTGCTTCTGCCTACACCCTTTCGGATGCATGGGTGCACTGTGGGATCATTTTCTTTCTTTCTTTCTATGTAAGTTTTTGTTGTTCTGACCTGTGGATGCCGAATAAATTCACTCATTCATTCAAATGCGGTGTGTTCCGGGGCAGTGATCTGGTCTGTGTGGGGGTTTCCTTCCTGGTTGTTGAGAGTGCGTGCTGTCGGACACGCACTGTGGGTTCTCTGTGTAAGTCTGATCCCATCAGATCTCAGAAGCTAAGCAGTGCAGTATCTGGTTATTACTTGGATGGGAGACCTCTTCGGAACACCAGCGGCAGTGTGTGTTTCTCCAGGTAAAACTGGAGTTGCATCAGGAAGGGCATCCGGCGTAAAACCTGTGCCAAATACCGATGCAGATCTGGCTGTATCTGCTATATCGACCTCGAACAATACAGGAGCAGCCGAATGGACAACAACGTACTATGTGTGAAGGGGCTCTAACCTTTGACTTCGTGGGTCATTCTTAATCTTGCAGGTATGTATGTGATTCGATTAAACTGCTACCACTGTTAAATTATGTACCAAAACTGATGTTTATAACGTCAAATGCCAATATTTTCTGTTAGCGGATCAGCTTTTCAGCTAACTTCAAAAACCATCAGCAGACCAATCAGCTTCCGATAAATTTAGTTCCGATAACTTTTACACCGCTAATGTTTTTTTACATAGTAACAGTGAAAAACATTTATAAACCCTGTTGGCTCCTGTCTGCTACATATTTTCCAGCAGCGAGGCAGCTAAGAGGGGCAAAGCTCAGCTCTACCCCAGCAGAAGGGGCTTGGCCACCAGACTGCCACAAACAAAAAAACAAAAGTCATTACCCTTTACAGCATACAGCGGTCCAGCTATGAGGCCGAAGTCCTCAAAAGGAAAGCAGGTTTAACTTTAATTTTAAAACAATGCACTAATTCTGAAGTTTTGAACATATTAACACACACACAAATGCCAAACTGCATTATGGGTAAACTGAGCCTGCGATCACAGATTTGTTGATTAATTTAACCAACACAAAACTTAACGTGTGTTGGTTTTTACAGGTAAATGTGCATTTGTGAAATATGTCAATTTTTATCATCTGTTTAAAAAAAAGGCATTTGCAAAACTGAAAATTCTGTTTGTTAAAATGATTCATCCAGGCAGCAACAACCATGTGAAATAACCAGGTGTCATTCACACTACCATCCAGTAGATGGTAGCGTTCTATGCATTTTGACCCATCTACTGGATGGCATATTACATACTGGCATATTAGCATATTATGTTACTATGTGTGACTGGAGGACCTATCTTTGTGGCCGGGATGTTGGTGGGATCAAACACTGGACTGCTCAAACTAAAGACCAGAACTCTGTCAGGTCAGCCAAAAGGGAATTCCACATTAGCCAAGCTAGCGGGAACATCTTTCAATCCGGACTTCACCTTGCTACATATTTCTCCACCATTTTTGACTTAAGCATGTTCTGTCACTAGGGTTGCCAACTCTCTGAAAAATAAATAAGGGACACCTCACTGGCAGGGCTGACCGGCCCATGGAAATATAGACTGGAATGGACATGCGCGCCTTCCTGTCCTGAGTGGAAATGTGCAGGTCATCAATAATAAACTGATCGCTTTTTTTGCACTAGCATCACTATTTCTTAATGGATTTTAATAAATGTAGGCTTGTTTCAAAGCCCTTTGAAAGCTCTTTCCAATGCACCTATGCATGTGTGGGTGAAAAAAAAACTTTTATGTAACATGCAGAAATTTGGGGAAATTACAACAAACTGTGCTGGTTTTCTCGCTCTATTGTCGCTATTTGTTAACAGATTTTAATAAAAGTAGGCTTGTTTTAAAGCCCTTTCATTGCTCTTTCTAATGAACCCATACATGTCTAGGTAGAAAAAATGTAAAGTGTGGAAATTTGTGGAAAATATTCCATTCTATTCATTTACTGTGATTTTTTTTTCCTGTCATCATAATTCTCGATGGATTTTTATAAATGAAGCCTTGTAAGTTGTATTCATTCTAATTAAAAGGTCTAACGAACCCATACATGTCTGGATAAAAAAATCCTTATGTATTAAAATATTAATCTGAAGTATGCCTTGTCATTGTGCTCATTTACCTTGCTGTTTTTTCCACTGTAATATTACTGCTAGTCTTTTAATGACAACAACATATATATGATTTTTACTAACATTTTATTACAAGTAGATATAAAACCATTCAGAATTTATGACTTTTGACCCTCAGTCAGGGTAAAAAGTACCTCCTCCATCCCCTCCAACCACACTGTTAAAATTTAAATGCCTCCTGTGACCACCATGTACATATCATATTAAACAGCTGCAAGTATATATATATAGACAAAAATATATTTAAACATTTTTGTTTCCGCATGTGCACGCAGCTTAATGAAAAGAACTTATGGCGTTGCGTTGTAGTCTCAGTATATCGACATTAAATTGCGGCATAATGACTTTAAAATAGACATTTGTTTTACATAATTACATTAAGGCTCTTGTACAGTTCATTTTAGTACTGGAGAATTTGTTTTTGTCGTTCGTGCAGTTGATGGTGAAGCACTGGCTGCTTTTTTTCTCCTCATATCGCTTCTGTTTAACAGGATCAAGGTGCTCTCTCCACCCTCAGTAATGGCCACCGTGGGGCACGCCGCTAGTCACGTCCATTCCAGTTCCAGTCTCTATTTCCATGGACCGGCCAACTGACCATTGCCTTCACCCTTCCCAGCGTGTGTGTGAAACGATTTTGAACCATTTGACTATTGACTTGACCCTGAATTTAAGTAGATGCACACATGCATTTGTTATGATAAGAACATGCGGAAAACAAATTATTATTTAGCAATTTATTTTTAGTGCAAAATAAATTTTCACTCAGAATTTCAATATGAGCATCCTGTCCTGCTTCAAAGTATAAAAAAAATATGTCTTTAAAAATAAATCTTTCTGTCGTGTTATTGTTATAAAAGTGTATAAATTAACAACAACAACAAAAAAAAATCATCCAAAACAATGTAACAGTGAAAGTCTGAAAAAGTAAACAATACTTACAATACTTATAGCTGTTGTCGCGCACCTTTTCCCATTTGCCCATGTATTTTTGCTTTCTTTTTTGTTTTTTGTTTTTTTCGAGGAGGAGTAACGATGTTACAGACATTGCTGTTCGTAGGCGTATCTGCAGTGCCAGTGTCGGTGTCGGTATCAGCCATGCTACTTTGTTATGGTCGTCCGACGACCATCGTCGGCTCGTGATTCTCGTCCGGGATCTTCTTGCGAGCGGATGTCCCTTGACCAATGAGATAAGAGTGATTCTGTATCGTCAACTCGTGTCTGTCAGCTCATTGGTGAAGAGCAGGAGAGAGGCTGGGATCAAATTTACCGTAAGTTTCCATATAAAGCGCCAGACTTTTTGATTCTCACAGAAATACGGGACAAACTGCATCCCGTTTCAGGTCAATACGGAACGCACACTTTTATTTCCAAATAAGGGACGATTCCATTTTTCAAGGGACGGTTGGCAACCCTATCTGTCACATCCTGCCGACAACACCAATTTGTGACCGGAGGACCTATCTTTGTGACCAGGACTGCAGTGGGGTCGAACACCGGACTGCTCGAAGTAAAGACCAGAACTCTGCCAGGTCAGCCAAAGGGGAATTCCCTGTTAGCCAAGCTAGCAGGAACATCTTTTCAATCTGGACTTCACCTTGCTACATATGCTTTTTACTTTTTTACTCTTTTATTATGCTTTGTAATCTTTTAATTCATTTTCTTTTGTTTTCTGAATTGTTTTGTGTGAAGCACCTTGAAGTGATTTGGCGCTATATAAAGTGAATAAATTGAATTAAAACTGAGGCTCAGTTTACCCATAATGCAGTCTGGCATCTGTGTATGTTAATATGGTCAAAACATCAGAATTACTACATTATTTTAAAATTAAAAGATACTGTATGTGTTATAGTATGTCACTTACTGTGTCACTTTGTACAAATGACAGACTTGACACTAATGCAGTTAAACATCTGAATTAATTTGGTTTATAAATCAAAACCATAAGTCAAACCTGCTTTCCTTTTCAAGACATATGCCTCACGGCTGGACCACTGTATGCTGTCAAGATAAATGGCGCTTCCCTACAGCAGTGGGCAGGATGCACAAAAACAGAAGCCGTGATTCATTGGCTGTGTTTGGGTTGTGATCACCTTTGATTCTACCAAAAGCATCAGCGGTGTTTAAACTCAAAATCGGTTTGTCAGTAGCTGACAGTGTACCGGAGACAATACTGAAAGTTATTGCTTAGCGGTTAGCTGTAGCTTCCGATAAATTTTTTGGTGGTTTATCGGTTAAGCATTATAAAAGAAAAGTTAGCTGATTAGCGGTTATCGAAGTTAACTTTTTGGTTAGCTGTGCCCACCACCGAATAACACACATTACCAGTGCATGTTCCCAAACTTGACAGAAGTGTTCTCTAAAAGAGCTGATGCCTCAGTCTCTTTTTCAGCTTATGCAATGTCAACTGAATGTCATTTATCAAAATTTACAGTCTGTAAAAACAATGACATGCTGAACTGCTACCACTGTTACCATTTCCATCTAGTTCAGGTTACAAGGTGTCAGGCCAAAAAAAAAAACAAAACACAAAATTCATCAGCAGGACATCTTTAAAATACATAAACAGATGTCAGTGGAATTTGATGGCAAGGCAGGTCTTCGGTTAATAAAATGCAATATATTTTGGTATGGATCTACCTCAAGGGGTGGATCTTGCCTTTGATATATGTTCTTTAAGCTTTAACCTTTGATGCTGATTGCTTTAATTGCTGATCCCATCTTTAACTGTTGCTGTAAGATCCTGATTCCTTTGATCTTATAATTAGCACTGCTCATTAATTTAGCCGGCAACAGACTAGTGGCCTGTCCAGGGTGTACCCTGCTTCTCGCACCAGTGACCACTGGGATAGGCTCCAGCTACCCTGCGACTCTTAATTGGCATAAGCATGTATTCAAAAATAGGAATAAATCAATAAATAATTAATTTAGTAATCACGATCAAATGACTATGGATTAAGGGGCAGATCCTGACATTTGGTCCTGATTACAAGATCAAGTCATGTAGCAGTAGCAATCATGATGAAAATTCAGAATATATAAAAAAGTAAAAACAAACAAAAATAAATTTTGCTTGGCCACCACACTGCAAATAATGAAGTAGATGTTATGGACAAAAATGTATTTTTTGGATGGGAATGTTGCAGTAGAAAGGATTTAGGATTGGAAATGGCTGGGGACTTAATTGCAGTCAAAGGGGGTTTGTGGTCTTGGTGAAAGTATACATTCTTCAGATCAGAAAATCAAATAGATAATTTAAAAAGTATTTGAATTACTAACAGTGTTATGCGTAAACATAACCACTTACACTCCATGGCTCACAAAAAGTGTGCGGATAATTATTCAGCAGGTAGTCATAGCAACAGTATTTGACAATAACTACTTGCTATTAGGTATGAAAACAGTGGTGAGACAAATGAGTTAAAATGACTGAAAGCAAACATTAAAACTAAAAACGAATTTGGACATGATATACTTCTGCTCAGACTAAACAATTGTGCTATTTTAGTGACATTTTCAACACTCACATGAATTTCTTCTGACATTCAAACTCAAAATACATGCCCACTTATAGATGTTTTAGCCAGTGAAATGTCATTACTGTCACTATGTACATGCCTTAGGATGAGACTGGATGTGGCTGCTAGCACATCACAGTGCTAACACAAACAGACAACCATGCACACCCATAGGCTAGTCAAACTACTAACCAGCATGTTTGGATTTTGGGAGGAAACCAAAATGCCCAGAGGAAACAAAGGGACAAAGGAAGAAAGTACACAAAGGAAAAAACTACACAACTGGTCAGCACATTTGGACCCAACACCTTATCACTTGCTTCACATTTTTATGACTCATCCTGAAAAGCAGAATGAAAACAAACACACTTTTGGTTGCTGTGACAATTTTTGGAAAACTTATTAAACCTGATGAACCACTTGTGACATCATACTGATAAAAAAACATCAAAGATAAATGAAAAAACAAAAAGCAAATGGACTTTCTGGTGCTGAAAACATTACAAAGCAGTAATGCCAAGCAGTTATTAAACTAGAATTTCTTGTGTATTGCACTCAAAGCACAATTTAACCAATTCACCCATTCTAAAAAAAAAATAAACTAATAGTATATATAATATAATCAACATAATTCATGATGTTAACTCTCCACTGCCATCTTGGCCATCTCCACCCCCTGGTAAAATCATCGATGGATACATTTCAGTTTGTGTACCAGCCTGACATCGGAGTGGTTGATGCTGTCATCTACCTCCAACATAGAGCTCTCTCTCACCTGGAAAAGCCTAGTAACACTGTGAGAAACATGTTTTTTGATTTCTCCAGTGCTTTCAATACCATACAGCCGGTGCTTCCAAGGGACAAGCTGGAGATCACAGCTGTAGACCCCCGCTGTCAGGGTTCCTGAACGAGTGGCACAAAAGGAGGAGGACACAAATGCAGACCCACAGACAGAAATGAGGGAATAATCAAAAGGCTTTATCTGGAGGCTAAGCAGTGGTTCGGTACATGGGTAGGCAGGCAGCGATACAAAGGTAACAGGCAGACGTTGGGCTGAGGCGTAGTCAAAAACAAGCAATGTTCAAAAACACAGTGAGGCAGAGTAGGCAGGCAGAGACAAGCGCAGAGTCCAAAAAACAAGCAAAGTCATCCACAGTAAAGGCAACCAGTTCTAAGTCAGAACTATGGCGTGAAAAAGAGCAAAAAGGGCTTGGACGAGGGCAGAAGCACAAGGCATGGAGCACAACGAACTAGCAGTGAAAAACATGAAAGACGGCTTAAATGCAGGTGAGGTAATCAGGACGTGATAGGAGTCAGGTGTGGAGAAGGTGATTACATGACAAAGATGAGTCCGGCAGGTGCAAGAGAGTGCAGGAAAGTGAAACTTTACTAAACAGAAGCAGAGTGAAAGCTGGGGCAAGAGAGTGCAGGAAAGTGAAACTTTACTAAACAGAAGCAGAGTGAAAGGTGAGGCAAGAGAGTGCAGGAGAGTGAAGCTAGATAAACAGAAGCAGAGTGCAAGCTGGGGCAAGAGAGTGCAGGAGAGTGAAGCTAGATAAACAGAAACATCAGTGACAAAAACTAGAAAATAAAATGAGACCAAAATAATACAACAAGGAAAAAGATCAAGACTAAACTAGAACGGAACTACATGTGGCAAAAATATGTAAACTGACAGTACATCCAGTGACTGAAAAGAAAAATCAATAGAGCAAACAAAGGAGAGAGACAAAACTAAAACGGCACTAACAATGAGGCAAAAGAAAACAACCAAACTGAAAATCACCAGCCAGGGTCACAGACAGATGGCAAAACCATAACAGGAGCCCGGAGGGGTCCAAACCATGACATCACGCCCCCCCCCCCCCCCAAGGCGGCCGGCACCGACGGCCGACAGGTCCCCCCCAAAAAACATAGCAGGAGGCAGCAGAGGGGCGCCGAATACGGGAGAGATGGAGGGGGCCAGAAGGTGGGCGTAATAAAACAGGCAGTAGGACATGGATTCCTCAGACCAACTCCCGGTCAAGGGCATGCAGGGTTGTCGGCAGTAAGGTGGATGAAAACCCAAAACTTTGCCAGGAGGGAGGCCAGGCAGCGGGTA